>NW_026901473.1:0-1121 GCF_033783945.1 Neopsephotus bourkii
GTTAGCGGAGGAACTGACACATAACCACCGGAATGGTTATATGAGGTGCTTTATTGCAGCGCTGGGAAACCAGGGGCACGCGCCCAAATCTGGCTTCGACCTCGTCACATCGCGTTCGCAATTTATACACTGAAGGTTACATAACTAATACATATTCAATACAGATTGCATCATTAACTAATACATATGCATTAAGGATTGCCACATCAGTCTATTATGACATCAGCCTCTTCTGCGCTTGCGCAGCCCCCCTCTGGTGGTCGTCCTGATGAAGTAAGGAGTCTTCCTCGGATGAAGTAAGAAGTCTTCCTCGGCTTGTTCTTTTCACCTTTTTGTCCTCTGGACATATCCCAGCCATTATGTGGACGCCAGCATTGTTCTATTTTCCCTCGACTACCTCTGGTAATTTCTAGGTTCTGCTTGGGTAGAATTTCACAATATACCTCTCTAAATTCACCCATACGCCCTTCACCATATATGGTTATATAAGCTCTTGCTACCAAGACTACCATTGTATCACTGGTTACAGGTTAACCACGATACCGGACTGCAGACGGACCTGCAAAATTATAGCTCTTTCTAATCTACAAAATCCCACTATTGATTTATAAACCTCTCAAACATAATCGTTCCTACCATTTTATATGATTATTTATCTTTAAAACTTCACTCTTTTCTAACACCCCCTCCCACTCCCCTTTCTTTACTACTGGATTGTAGGAGGGTGGGGCAGAGGGTTCAGAGGTTTCTTTTGTCTCCAATGCTTTAATTTCTTCAGCAGCTGTTGCAGTTGACCGTCACTGAGGCTGGTTCGCATCTGCTGATAAGCCAAACTGTCTAAACCCTCTGAGTCTGAGTCGGGATCAGGAAGGGAAGGGTACAAGTCTGGTTCTGCCGGAGACTCTGGGTCTGGTTCCAGTTCCGATTTGGGGTCTTCTTCCTCTAGGTCGAAGGTGACCGCGTTTTCACTTTCTACTTGTACTTTTGGACGTGAGCACTGTTTCACTTCCCCCTTATGCTGAGGAGGCTTCTGCGGTGCCGTGCTAGGCACAATGCAAAGTATATCACCAAACCTTCTCCACTCAGTTAATTCAAACACCTTATCTGAATCCTGAAAACAC
>NW_026901474.1:0-110906 GCF_033783945.1 Neopsephotus bourkii
GCCCCATCAGTGCCAGGGTGGGGGGATCAGGGCTGGCTCTGTCCCCCCCCAGGCCCATCACCTCTTTGAGCTGCTCAAGCTGCAGCGCGTCTTTGTCACCCGCTTTGGGGAGCTGGTGGGAGCCGTCAGCAGGGCCGAGGTGAGGGGGGGACACGGGGGGGGGGGACAACAACATGGGCAAACCCCATCCCATCCCAACCCATCCCATCCCATCCCATCCCATCCCATCCCATCCCATCCATCCCATCCCATCCCAACCCATCCCATCCCAACCCATCCCATCCCAACCCATCCCATCCATCCCATCCCATCCCAACCCATCCCATCCCATCCCAACCCATCCCATCCCAACCCATCCCATCCCATCCCATCCCATCCCATCCCATCCCATCCCATCCCCATCCCCATCCCCATCCCCATCCCATCCCATCCATCCCAACCCCATCCCATCCATCCAGTCCAATCCCATCCAATCCCATCCCATCCCATCCCATCCCATCCATCCCATCCCATCCCATCCCATCCCATCCCAACCCATCCCATCCCATCCCATCCCATCCCAACCCATCCCATCCCATCCCATCCCATCCCATCCCATCCCATCCCATCCATCCCATCCCATCCCATCCCATCCCATCCCATCCATCCCATCCCATCCCATCCCATCCATCCCATCCCATCCATCCCATCCCATCCCATCCATCCCATCCCATCCATCCCATCCCATCCATCCCATCCTATCCCATCCCATCCCATCCCATCCATCCCATCCCATCCCATCCATCCCATCCCATCCCATCCCATCCCATCCCATCCCATCCCATCCCATCCATCCCATCCCATCCCATCCCATCCCATCCCATCCATCCCATCCCATCCCATCCATCCCATCCATCCCATCCCATCCCATCCCATCCACAGCACCCCATCCCATCCCATCCTATCCCATCCTATCCCATCCCATCCATCCCATCCATCCCATCCCATCCATCCCATCCCATCCCATCATTCCCATCCATCCCATCCATCCCATTCCATCCCATCCATCCCATCCCATTTATCCCATCCCATCCCATCCCATCTATCCCATCCCATCTATCCCATCCATCCCATCCATCCCATCCCATCCCATCCCATCCCGCCTCCTCTGCCCCCCTACAGCTGCGGAGAGCGATCGAGGAGCTCGCCAACCCCAAGGGATGAATGAGGGCACCCAAGGATGTCACCCATGCAAACAGGGGTGGTCCTCGTCCTCCACCCTCCCCCCCCAGGTGATTCCAGGGGACCCAAGTGTCTGGGCTTGGGGGGCTGTGCTTTTGCATTAAATGCATCCTCCATCGAGTCTTCCTCCTGCTCCTCCATCCCTATGGGGCTCAGTCTGGGGGGAGCACCCCCTCCCCATATGCCACACAGCGCTTAAAGCACCCCCAAATCACCCCCAGTCTGCCCCAAGCCCCTGGCCATGTACCAAAGTGTCCCCATGAACCCCCCCCTTATAATTATCAGCACGTAATTAGTCTTAATCACTGCAATTACTAAGGGAGGGGGGTGTTTTGTGACCCCATGTCTGAGGGGAAATGGGGTGGGGGAAGTGCTCAGCTCCCCTATCCCAGCTCTTTGGTTCCCCCCCCCCCCAGCAGGGGAGCAGGGGGGGGCAGTTGGGGTCAACCCATGGAGGGTGCTCAATGGGGTGAGGGGACCCCAGCACCCATGGAGGGTGCTCAGTGGGGCAATGGGACCATAGCAAAGGGGGTCCTCACCCCCCCCAGCCCATAGGGAGGATGCTCAGTGGGACATGGGTACCACAGCACCCATGGGTGATGCCCCCATCACCCCTCCCCTGCTCCAATGGGGTTTAGGATGGGAGCTGCACCCAAAGGTGCTGCTGGGTGATGCCATGCACCCACATCTACTGCCTCCCCCTTCCACTGAGGGTGCTAGGGCACTGCTGACACCCCCAGGCCCAAACACCCCAAATCGGGTGAAACCCACCCAAAACAGCAGCTTGGGCAGGCAGGGGCTGCTCCTTCCCCTCCCCCCCCCCACTGTTCTCTATGGGTTTGGGCAAGCAAAAAAACCCCTTTTCCGGCCCTTTCCCACCCTGTGATTTGCAGGCACCGGGCAGCCGGCCCCGGCCGTGTGGCTTGGGCCCAGTTCCCTGTGGATTGTGCTGACGGAAACAGCCTTTGGATGGGAAACGCTGCTCGAGTGTGCAGGACCCCTGAAAACCCGCTTAAAAACCCAGTAATCCCCAAAAACCCCTTTAAGAACTCAAAATCACCCCTTAAAACTCCCAATAACCCCTTAAAACTCCCAATAACCCCTTAAAACTCCCTTAAAAACCCCAATAACCCCTTAAAACTCCTTTACACCCCAAATAACCCCATAACCCTTAAAATCACCAGTAACCCCTTTGAAACCCCCTTAACCCCCCCCAAAACACCTCTTAAAAGTCCCGATCACCCCTTAAAAACCCAATAACCCCTTAAAAAGCCCTGATAACCCCATTAAGAAACCCATAAACCCCTTAGAAACCCCATAAACCCCCTCTTAAACCCTTAAACCTCCTTAAGTCCCCCCCTTAAAAACCCCTTTAAGAAATCCTTAACCCCCCCAACCCCTCTTAAAAATCACTTCTAAACCCCTTAAAAGCCCTTAAATCCATGCCCCCCCTTTTGCCCCCCCAACTGCATCAATAGCCCCAAGCCAGTGATTCTAGAAAACAAAAAAAAAGCACATTTTTATTTGAATCAAAACCTCATGAAAATCCCTCAAAACCCCCCAAAATCCAATAAAAAAATGGAAAACAAACAAAAAAACAGCACCCAAATAAAAATAAAGGGATCCAGGTTTTCTTTCCCCTCTTTTTGCCCCGACCTTTGCTTCCTTGCAATAAATATACAAAAATAGAATAAATTAGGATGAAAAAGGAAAGGAAAAGGCAGGAGGGGTAACCCCCCCCCCCCAAACCCCAGTGTGTGGGGGGAGGAATAAATAGGGGGCCGGTTTGGGGGCTGAGGCCTTGGTTTTGTTCTTGAAATGTGGGAAACTAAAGAGGAACCCCCCCAAAACCACCCCAAATGAGTTCCCATCATTGCAGCTTGGTGCTGGATGGGGGGGGGCACCCGTTCCATCCCCATCCCTGGGGATTGCTCATAATAATGGTATAAATCACCTTAATAATAATAATAGACATAATAAATAAGCCCCTCGGGGAGGAGGGGGGGGGGTGTCTTCATTTGGTTGGTTTCAAGTAGTGTGGGGGGGGGGGTCAGAGGGGTGCCCCCCCGGCGCTGGCCTGCTCCTGCAGCCCCAGCAGGCTGTAGGCGATGCGCTTCTGGTGCCCCGGCAGCCGCACGCCGACCCTCTTGATGTCACTGGAATGGGGGGAGAGGGAGGAAATGCACCAAGATCCGGGATGTGGGGTGGAAAATGGTGGTGATGACCCCCCCCCCCCGCCTGCAGTGTTCCCAAGGGATGTGGCTCATCCCCAGGTTTATGGATAGGAAGGGTTGAGCCCAATGCTATGGAAGGGGGTTTGTTTTGCAGCATGTCCTCGTGTCCTGTGGGATGGTGCGGGGCATCACAGGGACAATATGGGGACACTGCTGGAGGCAGCACGGGGACAGGGGGGAATATAGAGGGGAGAAGGTGGGGACAATACAGGGATGGCATGGGGACAGTGTGGGGATAGAGCATGGGAATGTACAAGGACAGTGTGGGGATAGAATGGGAATAGCAAGGGGATAGTGTGGGGATAGCACAGGGACACCATAGGAACAGAATGGGGATAGCACAGGGACACCATAGGGACAGAATGGGGACAGTACAGGGACACCATAGGGACAGAATGGGGACAGTACAGGGACACCATAGGGACAGAATGGGGACAGTACAGGGACACCATAGGGACAGAATGGGGACAGTACAGGGACACCATAGGGACAGAATGGGGACAGTACAGGGACACAGCATAGGGCATCATGGGGACAGTGTGGAGACAGAATGTAAATAGCGAGGGGATAGTGTGGGGACAGCACAGGGACACCATAGGGACAGTACAGGGACACCATAGGGATAGAATGGGGACAGTACAGGGACACCATAGGGATAGAATGGGGACAGTACAGGGACACCATAGGGATAGAATGGGGACAGTACAGGGACACCATAGGGATAGAATGGGGACAGTAAAGGGACACCATAGGGATAGAACGGGGACAGTAAAGGGACACCATAGGGATAGAACGGGGACAGTAAAGGGACACCATAGGGATAGAACGGGGACAGTAAAGGGACACCATAGGGATAGAACGGGGACAGTACAGGGACACCATAGGGATAGAATGGGGACAGTAAAGGGACACCATAGGGATAGAATGGGGACAGTACAGGGACACCATAGGGATAGAATGGGGACAGTAAAGGGACACCATAGGGATAGAACTGGGACAGTAAAGGGACACCATAGGGATAGAATGGGGACAGTAAAGGGACACCATAGGGATAGAATGGGGACAGTAAAGGGACACCATAGGGACAGAATGGGGACAGTACAGGGACACCATAGGGGTAGAATGGGGACAGTAAAGGGACACCATAGGGACAGAATGGGGACAGTACAGGGACACCATAGGGACAGTACCAGGACACCATAGGGATAGAATGGGGACAGTAAAGGGACACCATAGGGACAGAATGGAACAGTACAGGGACACCATAGGGTCAGTACAGGGACACCATAGGGATAGAATGGGGACAGTAAAGGGACACCATAGGGATAGAATGGGGACAGTAAAGGGACACCATAGGGTCAGTACAGGGACACAGCATAGGGCATCATGAGGACAGTATGGGAATATCAAGGGGACAGTGTAGGGACAGTATAGGGGACACTGTGAGGATATGAAGGGGCAGTGTGGGAATAAGGGGACAAGATGGGGATAGTACAGGTACACCATGGGAATGTCAAGGGGACAGCATAGGAATGGTGTGCGGACAGAACGGGAATACCAAGGGGAGACCATGGATACAAGAATGGGGACAACACGGGGCTGGTGCAGGGTATGGACTCACTCGCTGGTCATCTGCAGGACCTTCTCAATGGTGCTGTAGGCCGAGGCCATGAAGTGCTCCGTGTACTGGGGCATCCGGATGGACTCCAGCCACTCGGGGACGGAGCGGAAGGGAATGCCCTCGGAGCCGCTGGTGCTGGGCAGGCGGATGGAGACCCTGCAGGGGATGGGGATGGGACAAAGGGGGGGGAAATGATGCGGGAATGGGAGGAGGAACAAATGGAAGGATAAAAAAAGAGGGTGCAAAAATAACGTGGAAATGAAACCATGCCCAAAAAACAGTGCTGGAAAAGCAAAGATGCAAAAAAAAAAATACAATACTGTGAAAGTGGAAAGATGCAGGAAAAAGGGGGTGGAAATGGGGATGCAGAAAGAGAGGAACCCAAGCAAACGAAAAGCACCGGTGCACAAAGGCAGCACCGGGATGTCCAGATGTGGGGATGTGCAAGAGACGCAAGGAGTGAAGGCAAAAGCAGAAGCAGAACACGAAAGAGGTGATGAGGAAGCACCCAGATGTGAAGGTGCAAAGGGGAAATGCAAGAGGAGAGGCGCAAATGCAGGGAACGGTGAAAATGGCAAAGGGGAAACACCAAAAAGCACCAAAATGCACAAATGAAAAGCAGAAAATCGGGTGAAATGAGAAACCTGCCACAAATGCAAAGGGAAGTGGAGAATGTGGGGGGATAAAAAGGCAAAGTCAGTTCACAAGAGCACAGATGCAAAGAGCACAAGGAAGCCAAGGTGCAGAAAGCAAGGGGAGCGTGCAGAGGGTGCAGGAATGCAGGGATGTGAGGAGCGAAGTGGGGATGTGGAACTGCAGAACCAGGATGCAATGGTGCAAAAAGGAGCATGGGAATGCCAGGGTGTGGAAGAGCAACGCAGGAATACAACAGGGGAAAACACAGTGAGGAAAGGGGGAGCTGCAGTAAAGAAGTGTGAGGCTGCAATGGGGCAAAAAGCAGTGCCAGAGTGCAGGGATACAAGCAGCAATGCAAAAATGCAGGTGCAAACCCCAAGATGAAACTGCAGGGGTGCACAAAGCAATGCAAGAATGCAGGGGTGCAAGAATCAATTCAAGGATGCAGGGAGGCAAAAATCAAGGCAAGAATGTAGAGATGCAGGAATTCAAAGGTGCAAGAATGGAGATGCAACAAAACCCCAACACGAGAATGCAGAGATGCTTGAATGCAGATGCAAACCCCAAGGCAACAAATGCACAAAGCGATGCAACAGACGCAGGGGTGCCAGAACACAGAGCTACAAGAAGCAATGCAAGGATACAGGGATGCCTCCTTGAGTGCATCTGCAACCCAAGAACAAAGAGATGCGAGAATACAGCGATGCAAGCAGCAAGGCGAGACCGCAGCGGTGGAAGCATGCAGAGATGCAGGGCTGCAGCGATGCAGAACCCAGCCCAAGGATGCTCAAAGCAATGCCAGGATGCAACCCCAATGCCGGAGGTGCAGCAACACGTGCAGGGGCCCAACCTGCCCATCATTGCTCACCGGGGGTCAAAGTCCGCCAGCGCCTTGAGGGACTCGGGGGCACGGATGAGCTTGTCCAGGATGCTGACGACGTCGGCGAACTTGGGGCGCCGGGAGCGCTCCTGCTGCCAGCACTGCATCATCAGCTGGTAGATGGCCGAGGGGCAGTCCAGCGGCGCGGGCAGGCGGAAGCCCTCGTTGATGGCCTTCATCACCTGTGAGGAACCATAGGATCCCAGAATGGTTTTGGTTGAAGGGACCTTAAAGCTCATCCAGCTCCAAGGCAGGGACCCCTTCCACTGGAGCAGCTTGCTCCAAGCCACCGTGTCCAACCTGGCCTTGAACACAACCAGGGATCGGGCAACCACAACTTCTTTGGGCAATCAGTGCCTCACCACCCTCAAAAGGAGGAGGTTGAGTGGTGCTACCCCCCCCAAGCCCCCCAAAGCTGTCCATTTGCCAGAATGCCCCCCAAAGACTGAGGTTGGAGGGGCTCACCTCGTGGTTCGAGAGCTCCCAGTAGGGTCTCTCTCCATAGGACATCACCTCCCACATGACGATGCCGTAGCTCCAGACATCACTGGCGGAGGTGAACTTGCGGTAGGAGATGGCTTCAGGGGCTGTCCAACGGATGGGGATCTTCCCACCCTGCAGCAGCAACACTGGGGTCAACCCTTTATCTTCCCCCCCAGACCCCACCCTCACCATGGCCCCGTGGTGGCACCCACGCTGGTGGTGTAGGTGGCTTCAGGATCATCTTCCAGCACTCTGGAAAGGCCAAAATCCGACACTTTGCACACCAGGTTGCTGTTCACCAGGATATTCCGGGCCGCCAGATCCCGGTGGACGTAATTCATGTTGGCCAAGTACTTCATGCCGGCGGCGATGCCCCTCAGCATCCCCACCAGCTGGATGACACCAAATTCCCCTTCTTTTTCCTAGGAAAAGGAGGAGAACCCAGCCTTGAATCCATCTCTCAGCACATCTCCCATGGGGGGAGTTTGGGGGCTCCAGCCTTGCCTGTGCTGGTGGGACACACACGTTGCCACCCCACTTCACCTACCCGCAGGAACTTGTCCAACGCGCCGTTCTCCATGTACTCTGTGATGATCATGAAGGGTTTGTCTGGAGGAAGAAAAAACCCAAAATGGGTAAAATAAGACCCTAAAAATCTCACCAACCCCTCCCGAACCCCAAAACCAACCCCAAAATAACAACAACCCCCCCAAAACCCCAATTCCCACCAAAAGAAACACTACCAAACCCCCCAAAACCCAAAACCCCTCAAACTCCCAACCTTCCCCTCCCGACCCCCTCGTACATCATTGCTCAAAACACCCCATTCCCATAGAGCCATTTTTTGGGGTGTTTTGCAGGGAAATTGGGGGGTTTTGGGACTCACACTTGGAGACGACCCCTTCCAGGCGGATGATGTTGTGGTGGCAGAACTGGCCCATGGTGGTGGCTTCGCTCAAGAAGTCCACGCGTTGCTTCTCCGTGTAGCCCACCTTCAAGGTCTTGATGGCCACCGGCACCTCCTTCTTGCCACGCTTCAGGGTCCCCTTGTAGACCTCCCCAAATTCACCTGTCCAGAGGATGGGAGATGTTCATCCCTTCACCATGGACCAACTTTGGGGTGTCTTTGGGGTGACGAAGCCACCTGAGGACCTACCGGCACCGATGACCTTCTGGCGGGTGATGAAGGATGGAGGGATCTCGGTGGTGAACTTGAGCATGGCTTGGTTGGGGTCCTCATAGGTGTGGGGGTCAACGTAGGTCTTGAGGGGCTTCAGCTGCTCTGTGGGGTGCCGTAGGGGGTGTCAGCACCCACATCAACCCCCCATCCATCCCCATTGAACCCACCATCCCATTGCTCACCTGACTTGGAGAAGTAGACATCCTCAGCAGAGTGGCGTGGCCGTGACCTCCTCCTCCTATGGAAAAGTGGCATTTTGACCATTTAAACACCATTTATGGTGGTGGAAAATGGTATTTTGGTTTTGGGGGGGGTATTGGGGTATTTTATCTCCTTACCGCCGGAGGACGTAGAGGAGAGCACCCAAGAGCAGGAGGACAAAGACAACACCAACGATGGAGCCGCTGATGACGGTGGCGGATGCCATGGCCTCAGCGCCTGTTGGTGTGATTCAAGGGGGAGACTTGGGGTGAACCGAGCACCCCCTGGACCCCCACCCCAAAATCCTGTCCCCCAGGGTCCTCACCCTCGGGCAGGGTCTCGAACTCGTGCTGGGGGCTGTAGGCCCCGTGGCCGTCGGAGGTGAGCGCCTGGACCCGCACCACGTAGGTGGTGGCAGGGGACAGCTTGGGGAGGGTGACGGAGGTGCCCTCGCAGCGCAGCACCGAGTAACTGTTCTCATCCACCTGGGGACACGGGGGGGAGACAGGGATGGAGGTGACGTGGATGGAGGTGACGTGGATGGATGGGAGGGTAATGTGGATAGGGTCATGGATGGAGGTGACACAGAGATGACATGGATGGACGGGAGGGTGATGTGAATAGGAACATGGATGGAGATGACGTGGATGGATGGGAGGGTGATGTGGTTAGGGTCATGGATGGAGGTGACACGGGTGGAGATGACATGGATGGACGGGAGGGTGATGTGAATAGGGACATGGATGGAGATGACATGGATGGAGGTGACACGGATGGAGGTGACACGGATGGAGGTGACACGGATGGATGGGAGGGTAATGTGGATAGGGTCACGGGTGGAGGTGACATGGATGGAGGCGACACGGATGGATCAGAGGGTGTGGATAGGGTCAAGGATGCAGTGGACATGGATGGGAATAGGGTCATGGATGGAGATGACATGGATGGATGGGAGGGTGATGTGGATAGGGTCACGGATGGAGGTGACACGGATGGAGGTGACACGGATGGAGGTGACACGGATGGATGGGAGGGTAATGTGGATAGGGTCATGGATGGGGGTGACATGGTTGGAGGTGACACGGACGGATGGGAGGGTAATGTGGATAGGGTCATGGATGGAGGCAACGCTGATGTATCAGAGGGTGTGGATAGGGTCAAGGATGCAGTGGACACGGATGGGAATAGGGTCATGGATGGAGGTGACATTGATGGATGGGAGTGATGCAGATGAGGGGTGATGGATGGACTGAAGCCATGCTTAGGGGACGGACCTTCTTGCTGTAGGTGACCTCGTACTTCCAGACCCGACTCTGCTGCCGCGGTGGCACCGTCCAGGAGAGGACCAAGCTGGTGGACGTCCGTCCGTCCAGGCTCACCGATGTCACCCGGGGTGGCTCTGCCAGGGGCACACGGAGGTGTCACCATCAGGGTTCAGGACACCATGAAGGTGTCCCAGGGGGGTACGAGGCCATCACGGAGGTGATGTAAGGAAGGTTGGGAGACGCTGGTGACCCCCTACCCGTCTGGTTGACGCTGATGGAGGCGGTGGCCACGCTGCGGTGTTGGCTGTACGGGGACACCCCATTGCGGGCTTCAACTGTGAAGGTGTAGTTGACGTACGGCTCCAGGTCGGTGACGGTGACCCCGGTCCCTGCCAGTCCCCGGGGGGGCTGTGAGTACCGGACCCCCCCGTCGCAGGGCCGGCACTCGCCGCTCTCCGGGCAGCACTGCTCGCAGGTGATGCTGTAGGTGACATCCTCACGGCCACCCGGGTCCGCGGGGGGGGACCAGCGCAGCTGCACCGAAGCCCCCATCCCGATGGCTGTGACGCCCTGGGGTGGCGAGGGGGGACCTGGAATAGGGGGACACAGAACAGGGGGGTGAGGTCAGGGGAGGGATGGTGGCACCGGGCTCTGGTTTCCCTGTCCCCAGAGGTCACTCACGGGTGCAGGGGTCCTCGGGGGGGTCGCTGGGGGTGCGGAAGAAGCCGTCCTGGCAGGGGCAGGCAGCGGCGGCCTCAGGGGATGGCAGCGTGTGGGGGGGACAGGGCTGGCAGCCCCCCGCAGACACCGTGGCCTTGAAGGAGCCGGGGGGGCAGGCTGGGGAGGGGGGGAACAGACACAGGGGCAGCAGTGAGAGCCCAGCGCAGCACCCGATTTCTCTGCTCACCCCTTGGCATGCACGGAGCTGATGGGTCCTCGCCTCCTGAGCACCCCCTCACCCTCCAGCTCACCCCATCACACCACATCTGTATCTCACTCCATCTCATCCCACCCCACCATGTCCCGCCCGTACCCCATCCCATCCCACCTGTATCTCAGCCCATTTCACCCCATTCCAATTGTATCTCACCCCATCTCGTCCCACCTGTATCCTGTCCCATCTGTATCTCGTCCCATGTCATCCCAATCCCATCATGTCCCACCTGTATCCCATTCCATCCATATTCTGTCTCACTGCATCTCTGCCTCATCCCCTCCCATCTGTATCTCATCCCATTTCATCCCATCCCTCCTGTACCTCACCCCATCTCATCCCACCTGTATCTCATCCATATCCTACCCCATCTACTTCATCCCATTTCATACCATCCTGTCTGTATCTCATCCCATTTCATCCTGTCCCATCTGTGTCCTACCTCATCTTGTCCATATCCTATCCCATCTGTATCTCATCCCATTTCATATCCCATCCCATCTGTATCTCATCCCATTTCATCCCATCCCTTCTATACCTCACTCCATCTTGTCCCACCTGTATCCTGTCCCACCTGTATCCCATCCATATCCTATCCCATCTACTTCAACCCATTTCATCCCATCCCTTCTGTATCTCACTCCATCTTGTCCCACCTGTATCCCATCCATATCCTATCCCATCTACTTCATCCCATCCCATCTTGTCACACCTGTATCCTGTCCCACCTGTATCCTATCCATATCCTATCCCATCTCCTTCATCCCACACCATCTTGTCCCACCTGTATCGTGTCCCACCTGTATCCTGTCCCACCTGTATCCCCTCCATATCCTATCCCATCTCCTTCATCCCATCCCATCTTGTCCCACCTGTATCCCTCCATATCCTATCCCATCTACTTCATCCCATCCCATCTTTATATCTCCCACCATCCTTCCATATCCTATCCCATTCCTTCATCCCATCCCATCTTGTCCCACCTGTATCCTATCCATATCCTATCCCATCTACTTCATCCCATCCCATCTTGTCACCCATCCTGTCCCACCTGTATCCATCCATATCCATCCCATCTCCTTCATCCCACACCATCTTGTCCCACCTGTATCGTGTCCCACCTGTATCCTGTCCCACCTGTATCCCCTCCATATCCTATCCCATCTCCTTCATCCCATCCCATCTTGTCCCACCTGTATCCTATCCATATCCTATCCCATCTACTTCATCCCATCCCATCTTGTCACACCTGTATCGTGTCCCACCTGTATCCTATCCATATCCTATCCCATCTCCTTCATCCCATCCCATCTTGTCCCACCTGTATCCCCTCCATATCCTATCCCATCTCCTTCATCCCACCCCATCTTGTCCCACCTGTATCCCCTCCATATCCTATCCCACCCACTTCCTCCCATCCCACCCCACCCCATCCCACCCGTACCCCACCCCACCCTGCCCCATCCCCACTACCCCCATGTCCTACCTTGGCAGGCGTCCCCCACTCTCTGGTACCCGGCCCGGCAGAGGCACTCCCCGATGGGCACCAGCCACTCTCCATCAGCGTTGCAGTGCAGCGCGGGCGCCTGCTCCGCCACCGCCTCCTCCACGCAGGTGCCCCTCACCTCGGCCAGGGTCTGCGAGTCCCCGCCGGCCACGGTGTGCGGGAACCGCGCCATGCCCCGCACCACCGCCGGGCACCGCTTGTAGTAGATGCGCACCGAGAGCAGCGCCACGCAGGCGCCCAGGTCCTGGAAGGCCAGGTAGAAACCTTTGCGTGTGAGCGGCCCCACGGAGCGCACCTCCACGTTGAGCTTCACGTTCCGGGTGACAAAGTCCTCCTGCACCGTGATCTCATCCGGGGCGATGGTGTCGATCTTCCTGAACTGCCTCTTCTGGAAGTTGGTGCCGTAATCCACGTCCGACTCGGCGTAGTAGAGGTTGAAGGTCTCCTTGCAGGTGCCGCCGCCGCCGCTGGGGAAGCTGTTGCAGTCGCGCACGGTGAACTGGAGCTCGATGAAGATGCGCTGGGCCGCGCCGCGGTAGATCCAGTTGGTGCGGAGCCAGTTGTCCTGCTCGCCCTCCAGCACGTTGCACACCAGGTAGAGGTAGATGGAGGAGTCGTTGAGCATGTTCTGCAGCAGGTCCCACTGGGGCAGAGAGACACCAAGGCTATGGGGCGGAAACTAAGGCAGGGGGAGGGCGGCCTCGGTCCCTATGGATGCACTCATCCCCATAGAGGTCCCCATCCCAATGAACATCCCCAACCTCATGGGTGTCCCCATCCCCATGGATGCTCCCACACTCATCCCCATGGATGCTCCCACACTCATCCCCATGGATGCTCCCACACTCATCCCCATGGATGCTCCCACACTCATCCCCATAGAGGTCCCCATCCCAATGAACATCCCCAACGCCATGGGTGTCCCCATCCCCATGGATGCTCCCACACTCATCCCCATGGAGGCCCCCACACTCATCCCCATGGATGCTCCCACACTCATCCCCATCCCAATGAACATCCCCAACGCCATGGGTGTCCCCATCCCCATGGATGCTCCCACACTCATCCCCATGGAGGCCCCCACACTCATCCCCATGGATGCTCCCACACTCATCCCCATGGAGGTCCCCATCCCAATGAACATCCCCAACCTCATGGGTGTCCCCATCCCCATGGATGCTCCCACACTCATCCTCACAGAGGTCCTCATCCCAATGAACATCCCCAACCTCATGGGTGTCCCCATCCCCATGGATGCTCCCACACTCATCCCCATGGAGGTCCTCATCCCAATGAACATCCCCAACCTCATGGGTGTCCCCATCCCCATGGATGCTCCCACACTCATCCCCATGGAGGTCCCCATCCCAGTGAACATCCCCAGTGCCATGAGTGTCCCCATCCCCATGGATGCTCCCACACTCATCCCCATAGAGGTCCCCATCCCAATGAACATCCCCAACCCCATGGGTGTCCCCATCCCCATGGATGCTCCCACACTCATCCTCACAGAGGTCCTCATCCCAATGAACATCCCCAACCTCATGGTCCCCATCCCCATGGATGCTCCCACACTCATCCTCACAGAGGTCCTCATCCCAATGAACATCCCCAACCTCTTGGGTGTCCCCATCCCCATGGATGCTCCCACACTCATCCCCATGGAGGTCCCCATCCCAATGAACATCCCCAACCTCATGGGTGTCCCCATCCCCATGGATGCTCCCACACTCATCCCCACAGAGGTCCTCATCTCCATGGATATCCCCAGTTCCCAGGGATGCCCCCATCTGCATGAAGGTCCCCATGAACCTCATGGATTTCCCCATGGATGTCCCCACCTCAATCCCTATGGATGAACCCCATCTGCATGAGCTCACCATCCCCCAATCCCTATAGATGTCCCCATTCCCAGAGATGCTCCTGCGTGGAGGTTTCCATCCCCATGCAAGTTCCCATGCCCACAGGTGCCCCTGCCCCATGGAGGCCCCATCCCTGTCCCCGGTGCTCACCCCTTTGCCATAGGGCTGGGTGAGCCAGCCCAGCTCCCCCTGCGCCTTCGCGAAGTCCAGCAGCACCACTGCGGAGAGAGGACCGGGATGTAGGGAAGGAGAGGGAGGAGAGGATGAGGGCCCTCAGTGAGCACCCATGGGTGGCCCCAGGGCCTGCAAGTGCCACCAATACATCCCTTGGACCCACGGACATCCCCCAGGACCTATGTGCACATCCTTGGGACACACAGATGACCCCAGGAGCCATGGATGTCCTCGGGATCCATGTATATATCCCTTCAATACACAACATCCCTGCAGGACCCACGCATGCGCCTCCAGGACCTGTGTATGGGCATCCCATGGATGCCTTTGGGAGCCACGGAAGCCCCCAGGACCCGTGGATGGCCTTGGGACTCACATGTATATCCATGGGGTCCACGGATGCTACTGGGACCCATGGACATCCCCTGGTACCCACGGACATCCCCTGGTACCCACGGACATCCCCCGGTACTCATGGACGTCTCCGGTACCCATGAACATCCCCCGGTACCAATGAGCATCCCCCAGGACCCACGGGTGCCCCCATGACCCACAGCTGCCCCCAACACCTACAAACGCTCCCAGGACCCCCAAGGCACCCCCCGGGGTCCCCATTCCAGCACCTTCCCATTGGATCCCCACACAGGGACCCCCATAGGAGGGGCAGGAGGCGCCGAGGGCTCCGTTCGGGACCTGCTGCAGCACGTCCAGGGCGGTGGCGCCGGGAGGAAGAGGAGGAGGAGGCGGCGCAGGGAGGGAAGCGCTGGCGGGGGCCCCCCCCCCCCGGTGAATCACCCCCCAGGAATGTGCCCGGACGCCGGGTTCACATCCCGATGGGATGGGGGGAGCGCTGGGAACGGATGCTCCCCCCCACAACCACTGCTGAGAACGGGCGAGCTCCTGCAGTGCCCCAACGGGGTGAGGTCTGGGAGGGGGGGAACCCCAAGAACGAGGTTTGGGGGGGGCACGAATGGGTCTGTTTGTGCCCCCCCCCTCGCCCCATGCCCCGGTCAGGAAGGATGCGGGGCGGATATCCCGGCTTTCCTGTGGCTGGAATTCCGTGCCTCCGGAGAGCGGAAAGGGAGGCTGGGGGGAGCTGGGCCGGGGGGGTCCTATGGGGTATCCCCGGGTGCAGCACCCACCGGTGCCACCTCCGTCACCATTGGCACCCCCTTTGCCATCACCCCCATGTGCAGCCCCTGCAGCGCTCTCACCTTCCTCGCCCACCCTCATCTTCCTCCTGCAGCCCCATCACCATCAGTGCCACATTCCCTGCTGCTGGCACCACCATCATCTTCATCACCATCACCACCTCACTCCATGTCTGCATCCCCGGTCCGGTCCCCGCTGCATCCTTCTCCCCATCCCCAATTCCATTTTCAACCCCATCCCTGTCCCCGTCCCCATCGCAGCCTCACTCTGAATCCCAACCCCAAAACGAATTCCAATCCCAATCCTCATCCTTAACCTGAATCCCGATGCCAAAGCAAAGCCCAAACCCAAGCCCCCTGCCCCAAAACCTCAGCCGGAGCCGGGCAGGATCCAGCCAGGGCACCCCCCAACCTCCCCATCCCATTGGATCTCACCTTTTCCAAGCAATGGGAATCGCACCCTCCTCCCCCCATCCCGCCACTCTCCCAACACTTCCCCTTTATTTGCACTTTTTGCACCCCAAAAATCCCAATATCCCCAAAATTCCTTCATGGGAACGGGCATTTTAGGAATGCTGCGGCAGGAATCCCTCCTTCCCCCTGCATCCCAAACCCCTCATTTTGGGGTTTTTTACCCCATTCTTCGTTTCTAGGGGGGGATTTTCCACCCCGAGCCACCCCCGGCCTCCCTTCTCTTTGCGTTTGCACCGGAACCTTCCACCTTTTCCTCTGACCCCCTCGGACAGAGCCTTTGGGGACTTCAACGCGGAAAAGCTTCAGTCGATGTTTTAAAAAGTGACTTTTCCCACTTTTCTTAACCCAAAATCCCCCAAACTGAGCCCAAACCCGGCCCGGGGGGGGGGTACCGGGAGGAGGCCGGAATCTCGCTTGGGTTTCCCAACGATTTCGGGGTTTTCCTGACATTGTTCCCGGTTCCCCGGCCGGATCCTGCCCAGCCCCGCGCCGGGCAGGCCCCGCGCTCCATTTTGGGGTCAGATCCCCCCTTTTTGGGGCTCGTTTATTTCAGTCCCCCCCCCCCCCCAACCCCGACCCCTCCATAGGGACTCCTTATGGGGCGCAGGCGGCGGGATCGGGCCCCAGCGAGCGCGAGGCGGCCGCTCCGCATGGGAAAAGTTGCCCCAAAATCCCGGTTTCTCCCCCCATTTTAGCGTTTCCCTCCGCATTTTGCCTTTCCCCCCCTCTTTTAACCTCACCCCCATCCCCTTCCAGCTTCCCACCCCCCTCTGAGCTTTTCCCACCTCTCTTTTAAGGCTTTTCCTCCCGTTTCAAAGCTTTTTCCTCCCTGTTCAACTTTTTCCTTCACTTTCAAACCTTTTCCTCCGTTTTCAAACTTTTCCCCACTTTTGAACCCTTTTCCCCCTCTTTTAAACATTTCCCCTCTCTTTTAAACGCCTTTTCCTCCCCATTTTAAACTCACCCCCCCAACTTCAATACCCCCTCAACGGCGCTTCCCCACCGCACCCATGGGTGCCCCGTTTATAGTGGTGCCCTCACCATCAGCCTTTACTTTAGGGGCTCCCCCAAACCTCTCAGCCCCCCCCACCCCTATGGGTGCCCCCCCCATAAGTGGGTTTAGGGGAGCCCCCCCACCCCAAAAGTGGGAACTCACCTTCCTCTGCTGCCAGGGGGGTGAGGGCGGTTAGGAAGAGGAGGGTGAAGGCCGGGGGGGTGCCCGCCATGGTGCGGGGGGGTGGGGTGGTGGTGTTTTGGGGTGCGCCCCACAACCGGCGGCACCAGCGCTATGGGGCAGAGCACCCCGCTCCTGTTCATTCATGCCCCGAGTGATGTCACCCGGACACGCCCGCTCTTAAAGGGGCAGGAACTGCTCCCAGTACGCACCAGTGTGGGACTGGGGATGGGGATAAGGAATGGGCGGGTTATGGGGGGAGCCCCACGGGGGGGCTATGGAGGAGTCAATGGGGTTGGGGGGGGGTTTGGGTCGGGATTGAGCCCACACCACCGTGACCCCCTGCCCCCCCGCTCCGGCCCCTAAGGGGTTAACGCGCCCCCCACCCCTTTCATTCATGAAGCGGCGTGGGAAGGGAAGAGGGGCGCAGCCAATGGCGGCAGGGGGCGTGGCCAAGCGGCTACTACCGGCCACGCCCCCCGCCCACCACTCAGGTGTATGGGGGGGGGGATAAGCAGCGGCATCGGGATCGGGCTCCAGCGCCCCAAATCTGCCCCCACATCCCCAGGAGCCCAAAGCACCCCAAATCCTGCAGCATCCCCAACCCCAGCATCCCACTGCACCCCAACTCCCATTGCCCCATCCATAGCACCCCAAACCCCCAGCACCCCAATGATCCCCACTGCACCCCAAATCCCGTTGCCCCATCCATAGCACCCCAAACCCCCAGCACCCCAATGATCCCCACTGCACCCCAAGTCCCATTGCCCCATCCATAGCACTCCAAACCCCCCCAGCACCCAAATGATCTAGATTGCACCCCAAACCCGCAGCACGCCCAGCACCCCAAACCCTGCATCACGCACAGCACCCCAAATCCCCCAATACCTCCCAGCGCCCCAAATGCCACAGGATCCGAAGCCCCCCAAACCCCTCAGCACCCCATCTCCATGACCCCAATGCACCCCAACACCCCCATTCAATTAAGTCAAAGCACTCACAGGGCTATTTTTGCTGAAAAAAACATGTATTTTCGTTAAAACGCCTCTTTTCCCACCCAGGGCACGACCGAGCCCAGAGACCACGATGAGGGGCTCCTGACGCTGCAGGACCGCCCCCCCCTTCCTAACAAAGAGCGGGTTCAGGCCGGGGGGGACCCCTCACCCTGTGGGGCGACACCGGCAGTGATTTGGTCCCGGTGCCAGAGGCTCTCGACCAGGGCATCGAGGATGGGGCTGACCCGGGCCAGGCCCCCCCGGTCCCCCTGGGGACCCCCCGGGGCGCTGCCCGCCCGCAGCACCCGCACCCCCTGCGCCTCCTCGAAGGCCTCCACGTCCCGCTCGGACACATCCGCGTGTGGGGACAGGTCCGACCTGGGGGGGACGTGGTCAAGGGAGACACCAGCACCATGAGACCCCCCCAAGAACCAGTGGGTGCTGTGAGTGCATCGGTGCAGTGAGGTGTGCCCGTTCTCAGCCTATTGATGCCCCAAGTGGTGGGGAACACCGGGGCGCAAACCCGCTTGTGGGACACAGAAACATGGCCAAAGGAGACCCCCAAAACTCCCTGAAATCCACCCAAAAACGCCTTCAAAGGAAGCGGCCCATCGGTGTCATGAGGTGTGTGCGTTCTCAGCCCAGCAAGGTCCTGAGCACTGGGAGCTATGGGGGGGCACACATATGGTCATGCACACCAACACCCCCCATGTGTCCGTGTGTGCCGTGAGCCCATCAGTGTGATGAAGTGCACCCGTTCCCAGCCTATTGATGCACCAAGTGATGGGGAACACTGGGATCCAAACCCATTTGTGTGTGTGTGTTTGGGGGGCGCTGCTCCCCATAGGACCCCCCCCTCGAGAAGGATACTTGGTGCCCACGACCACCCTGACCATCCCCGCTCCATCGGCATCCATCACCCGGCTCATCTGCGCCGGCAGCTCCTCGAAGGACGCGCGGTCGGTGAAGGAGAACAGGAAGAGGACGGCGTCTGCCTCCTCCTTACAGGCCTGGCCATGGGGACGGCACCATCATGGCCCTGTGACCCCAAATGCTGTGTGTGTGTCCCCCCAACAACCCCAACCCCAAAGCCTCACGGGCAGGAGATGCTCAAACTTCCTCATGGCTCCATCCCCGCAATCCCAGAACCGGAGCTGGAACAGGACAGGGCGGCCGCTGGCGCAAGCCTTGGCCACCCAATACACGGTGGTCACCTCAATGCCTGCCGATGGGGACACACACACAGAGGGCGCCGTCACCCCTATGGGGCACTGGGGGTGCTGTTGGGGTGTCCCCTCCGTGTCCCCCCACCCCAACACTTACCGAGGGTCTCGTGGTGGACGGGGGGCACAGGGGTCCCCGCCAGCCAGGCCACCAGCGCGCTCTTGCCAACGCCGCTCTTGCCGTGCAGGAAGAGCTTGTAGGGCACCAGGGGGACGGCGAGGCCGGGGGGCAGCACCGGGCGCTCCAGCAGCCCTATGGGGTGAGGGGGGGTGTCGGGGGGGGGGTGTTTTATGGGGGGGGTGACCCCGGTTTCAGGGCGGGCACAGCGGGTGCGGGGCTCACCGAACACCCGGCGCCGGTTCCGGTGCAGGATGGAGCCCAGGTAGGGGCGGGCGGCGGGGGTCAGGAGCCAGCCCGGCTCCAGCACCGGGGCTCTCTGCGGTGACATCGGGACCTGGGGGGGGCAAGGGACAAGGGACGGATCCGCTCCCCCCCCCCTCCTACCCCCATTGGGGTCACTGCACTGCACTGCTCCCCCCCCCCGGGTAGCAGCATCCCCCCCCATGCGGTCCCATAGGGTCTCTGCACCCCCCCATAGGGTTTCTGCACCACTCCATAGGGTCCCAGCATCCTCCTATGGGTCCCTGCTCACCCCCTCCCCGGGTTTATGACCCCCCCCCCATTGGGTCCCAGCACCCCCCCATAGGGTGTCAGCACCTCCTATGGGTCCCTGCTCACCCCCCCCCCCCCCGGGTTTCTGACCCCCCCAATTGGGTTCCTGCACCCCCCAATAGGGTCCCAGCATCCTCCTATGGGTCCCTGCTCAACCGCTCTCCGGGTTTCTGACCCCCCCCATTGGGTCCCTGCACCCCCCCATAGGGTGCCAGCATCCTCCTATGGGTCCCAGCACCTCCCTATGGGTCCCTGCTCACTGCCCCTCGGGTTTCTGACCTCCCCATTGGGTCCCTGCACCCCCCCCCGGTCTCAGCATCCCCCTATGGGGTCTCTGACCCTCACCCCATTGCCTTTAGCCCCCCCGCCCCATAGGGTCCCTGGGTGCCCCCCATGGGGTCCTTTCTCCCTCCCAGCCCCTGCACCCCAAACCCTGCGGGGGGGGAAACCACGCAGCCCCCTCTCGGCGTCCCTGCCCCCCCGCTTTCCTCTTCCCCTCCCACCCCCCTCTTTGGGGTCCCCGCATATGGGGGCACCCCCATCCCCCCATGGGGTCGTGTTCCCCCCCCCCCGCGGTCCCTTTAAGAAGCGCCCCCCCCCGCCCAGCCGTACCTGTGGCCTCTTCCGCCTCGGGGTGACGTCAGGAAGGAGGGGGCGGGGCGTGTGCGAGCTCCGCCCCCTGCTGGCAGCGCATGCGCAGAGGTGTGGGGGGCACACGTGGTGATCCCCGGCCACCGGCACTGGGATGCTTTGGGGTCTCCTTTCCATCCCCAGCAGGATTTGGGGTCCCCATTGCCAATCCCCAGCCCTATTGTGCCTTGGGGTCCCCCATTTCCATCCCCATCCAGCAGGATTTGGAGTTCCCAGTTTCCACCCCTATCAGGATTTGGGTTCCCCAGTTTCCACCCCTATCAGGCTTTGGGCTCCCCATCCCTAACTGCTGACGCTGGGATGCTGCAGCATTCCCAGTTTCCATCACTCTCTCCCTTTTCCCAACCTCTCCCACCCCTGTGCCCCCTTTTCCCACCTCTTATTCTGACACCCCCCCCCTTGCAATCATTGCCCCTTAACACCCCAGCCTCCCCCCTGGTCCCCCCAACCATGCGAGATTCCCCTCCCCTCCATCCCCCCCCATTCCCAAAAGCACCAACCATCCATTTCTTTTCCTTTTTATTTGTTAAACTGCTAAAAATCCACCGGGATGGGGGCACCCATCACCCCCCCCAACCCCCCAATGTACACAAGGGCTTAAATATCACCAAATTCCTAGAGTGGGGACAAGGATGTGGGGGGGACACCGGAGGGGACACGGCCCCTCGCTCACAGCACCAGCGGCTCATGGAGGGGTTGGGATGGATGCATGGGTTCGGGTGCAGGACATGCCATGGGGATGGAGGAGGGATGAACCCGGCGGGGTTGGGGATGGAAGTGTTGGGATGATGTCAACCCAGCGCCGCTGTCCATCCCTTGGTGACTATGGGGTGGGATGACGAGAGACATGCAATGGGAATGGATGCCGAAGCATTCCCAAGCTTCGAGTGGAGAAACAAGGATGTTATCCATCACCTCCGGTGCTCCTGAGGGATTTTGGGGTAGTTTGGATAAATCCAACCTGGGATTGCACGAGGGGTTTATTTACAGAGGTGGGAACGCCGCGGATGAAGCAGATCCCTCCCCATGCGCACGCGGCTGCGATGGGATTTAAGGCTCCGGCCGGCAAAAAAGCTCAGTGGGGCTGGAAGTGGGGATAGAAAAGGATCCAATGGGAACAGGGACCACGTCATGGCGCTGCCGGCTTGGGGAGGGCTCCCTAAGGAGGTTGTTGACCAAAACCTGGCAAAATCCACCCGTTTTTCCCACCCCACACCCCTCCATTGTGTCGAGGGGAAAGGGATGGAGGGAGGTTGTCCCAGAAGGACGCACAGGTTCAATCCCTTTGGATTTTCAGTTGGTTTAATCTTTGCGGAAGGAGGCACGTGCAAAGATGAGCTGCAGTTACCGCTCCCGAGGCTGCTCTCGCCCTCAAAGCCACCCAAATCTATCGTTTTGGCTGGAAAAATACCCCCATTCCCAGGCTCCGAGGTGCTGGTTCAGCCTTGAAGGGGTTTGGGCTGTTGAGGGATAGGAAACCTTTGAGCGCAGAAGGGATTTGGCAGCCAAATGTCTCAGCTTCCTGGGAATAATGGGATGTTCAGGGTAAAGGGGGTGGTTTTCACGGATCCGAAGGGATCAGGGCTGATCCCAACGCCTGATCCAGCCCAGGGCATGGGGGGGATCCCAACGCCCGGCTCATGCTTCGCATATTTGGCATTTTGACACACTAAATCCTGCCCTTTCTTCCTTCTTTACGCTCCAGAGGACAGGAACGAGGGGCGAGAGGCAAAAGGGAACAAAGGCATCGTGTCTGTGTCAAGCAAAGGCTGGCGCAAGGGGGATTCCTGCCAGGATATTGCTGTTGGTTTCCTTACGGAGCCAAGCAAACAGCCTCCAGCCTGCTGGAACTGGGTGTTCCTATAGAACCGCTTTCACTCCCGTCCTAGGAAGAGCTTGGGGGAGACACGGACATGGAACAAACCCAACCTCCAGAGGCTGGAGGTCCCCAATTCCCTACCGGCTCCCCCCAAATCCTTGGCTTGGATGGCAGCAGTGGGGGGGGGGGTTCTCCACCCCCTGTAAACACTGGGGGCTCCCTGGGAACCGGTGGGGCAGCACTGGAGGGTTTTGCTTGGATTTTATTGGATTCTTGCTCCCTAATTCACAGTTGGAACGCCGGCGGGACAGGGGAAGGGCTCGGGAAGGATGGGGAAGAGCCGCAGGGATGGAAGGGAGGAGGCGGTGGTGCAGGATGGGGCCGCATTATCTCTTTGCTCGCACAAAGTACAAGGCATTTGTTTTGGGGTAGTACTTCACGTTCTGCTTCTTGTCCATGAGGCCACCGAAGATGATTAACTCGCCTCTGCCTTGCACCACCGTGTGTAAACTGGTTTCGGGGGGTCCCACCACCGAGCTGCTGTTGAACACTTTCCATTTGACTCGTCCTTGTTCCTTGGTGTCTTTAATGTCCAGCACGTACATCTGCATGGGTTTGCAGTTCATGCTCTGGTACAAAGGCTTCCCAACGTTGAGGGACTGCGGGGGGTGGTGGCCCAGGCGCCGGGCGATGGGGGGTAAGGAATGGCCGTCCCCTTGGGTAGAACCAGGACGTGCTGCTGAGCCCGGCTCGGCGCCCGGGGACCCCGGGGAGGAGGCCAGGGGGGGGCTCAGCGCTGCTGAGGCCGAGGGGCCCTTGGAGGAAAGGGCTTTGACAGCTTCCAGGCTCCTCCGGAGCGCGCTGGGGGACACGGCACCGGGGAGGGAGCCGGTGACGTGGGGCGGTGTATGGATGCCGTTGGTGTGCTCCGGGGGGTTCCTCCCGCTGGCGCTGAGTGTCCTGCCCTCCACAGCATCCATCTGGCACAGCAGGGAGCCCGGTTTCTGTTCCCAGCTCACGTCCACGGATCCCAAGCGCAGATCCTTCTGCTCCGGCAGCGATCCCCGCCGCGGCGCCAGGGCCAGCCCCACTCTGAGCTCGTATCCTTCGGCTGCGGAAGGGGTGCTGGGTGACACGAGCTGCACGGGGCTGTCCAAGGAGGCGCCGCCGGCACCAGTGGCACCGGGGGACAAGGTGCCCCCGTTGAGCACGGGGGAGCTGTCCCCTCTGGCTGGGGACAAGCTGCCTTCCCGCGAGCCCGAGGGCGTTTGCCGCTGCGCCCTGGGCCGCAGGGTGCCCCAGCGCCCGTTGACACAGGGAGCCTCGTCCGTGTTCCTGACCGGAGACTGGGAGCGGTATTCCCGTGCTTCGGGGACCAGGGCGGGCGGCGTGGCGCTGATGGGAGACGGGCGGGAGTTGAGGCTGGGGCTCAGCGGGGCTCTCCCGCTGGGAGCTTGGCTGAAGACCACCACGCATTGGCCCACCTGGAAGAGGAGAAGGGGAGAGGCCGGGTTAGAACGGGAGGAGGATGCTTTGTGCTGTACTGGGGGGAATAGGGGGATATGGAACTATAGATTCATGGAATGGTTTGGGTTGGGAGGGACCTTAAAGCTCACCCAGCTCCAACCCCTTCCACTGGAGCAGCTTGCTCCAAGCCCCTGTGTCCAACCTGGCCTTGAGCACTGCCAGGGATGGGGCAGCCACAGCTTCTCTGGGCACCCTGTGCCAGCGCCTCAGCACCCTCACAGGGAAGAGCTTCTGCCTAAGAGCTCAGCTCAGTCTCCCCTCGGGCAGGTTCAAGCCATTCCCCTTGGCCTGTCCCCACAGGCTCTGCTGAAGCTCCAGGGGTGGATGTGAGACCCTGGTGTGTCCCTACCCTGCAGGCAGGATGGCACCACAGCTCCGGGGCTCCGTGGTCTTCGTTCTCCACCTTGAGTGGCTGCCACGTCCAGGGGTTGCTGTGCATGTGCAGTAACCAGGCGTCCTTAAACAGCTGTGGAGAGAAGTGGGACAGGTTCAGGAGCCTGGTTTGCTGCTGAGATCTGCCCATGGGAGGCAGGAGTGGTGCTGTGCTGCTGCAGACAGGGGAATGGTGACCCAGATCAGGATCTGACCGCCCAGGAGCGACTACACCCTATGTGGTCGCAGACAAATCCCATCATCTCCATCTTCCATCCCAGTATAAAATCTAATTCTCTCTAATTCTTCCGAGGCTCAATTAAAACCTCAGCGAGCTGCTGGGATAGTGCCTGAGGTGCTTCTTTCTTAATTAAAGTGGCTCTAGCAATAGGCAGACAGCTTCCCTGGAAACTCCATCACATGGGAGCCCAGGATTCATGGAATCACCAAATGGTTTGGGTTGGAAGGGACCTGGAAGCTCATCTGGTTCCAGGTTTGCAGAATGAAATGCCACCTGGGTGAGGTGCAGAGTGTCCCCCCCCACTCCCCACTGCAGCACCTGTGGCTCACTGCTGCAGCGGGCACATCCTGCCTGTGCTCCCCATGGATACTCACTGCATTGGGACCACCACAGCCACCGAGGATTAGAATGGTTTCATTGTCTATGACGATCTAGAGGGGACAAAGAACAGAGTTTCAGAGTGGGAGGGATGTGAAACCATCGCTGGTGCTTTCAGTGCAGCCTCCAAGCACAGCCAGAGGCAGGTTCTGGCTTCTTGGCTGCACAGATGCTGCTGAATGGTGCCTGCCCCGGGATGAGGAGTGGAGCTGGGATGGAGAGCAGGTTCTGCTGGGCCTGAGGCAGAGCAGGACGCAGGGTTCACCCCGCTGCCCTGTCCCAAACGGCTCACAAACCAGTTCCTCTTAGGGAGGAGAGCAATTACCCATCCTGAGGCTGAGCCAATGCACCGGGGCCTGAACACCCCTCTTCAGATAAGGGTCGATGGGTTGCCTGGGAGGGCTTGTGCTTGTAGCAAGGTTTGTTAGGTGCTGGTGGTGGGTGAGAGGCCCTTCACCTTCTTTTCCAGTGGAGGAAAGACATGTTTGGGCACGACCCATCTGATCTCCTCTGGGTCCCTGAGAGGAACCACACACTGGGAACCACTGAGTGTCTTCCCAAGGGACCGTGAAGGGAAGCAGGGATGGAGACACCTGCACAAAGCTGGGTGACACCCGTGAGGGAGGCAATAAACCAGAGCGGGCACAGCCCAGAGCCACTGGAACCAAGAAGCAGGAGAGCGGAGCAATCAAAAAGGGCCCTGAGCCAAACCAAGGTGTGATAACACCTGATTGATCTCAACTGCCACAGGGAGTGATGGCTGGGTTCAAACAGCAACGTGTGCTCCAGAAATGCTCGTTAGAGTCTGAGTCATGTGCCAGATACAGCACGGTACCTGCATCAGTGCTAGGGAGATGAAAAGCTCACCCTCACCAAACAGATGGCTTGGGGTGAGGGGAAACCAGGGCCCGTTGGGCAGAGGTGGTGAAGGTAACTTGGAGATCAGGTATTAGCTCTCAGGCACGCTGCTGAGAGCTGCCTGGAAGCTGGGAATTAAGCTCCACCACGTTCATCTTTGGCAGGGTGCTGGTGCTGAGCTCACCTGAGACTGGCCGCCTCGTGGGTGAGGGCTGGGCCCGGAGATGGCGGGCTTGGACCAAGCCCACTGCTCCAGATCCAGCACCCAGACGTCGTTGCTCCTGCAAGGATGAGACAACAAGGGTTGAGGAGACAACCAGGCTCTGTGGGCACGTGAAACGTGGGTTCAGGGCAGAGCTGTATGGCAGAACTGGGTATTCTGTGGGCTGGAGCCTCAAGGGGATTCACCATAAAGAGGCAAAGGGTGTGCTTAAAGGAGGAGAGCCCAAACCCTGCAGAGGTTTCCTTCTGAAACACTCTGAGCTACCCAGTGGTCAGCACAACACGCTCCTCGCTTGCAGGAGCTGTTGTCAGACACCTTCCCCCCAGACTCACATTTGTCTTGATCCCAGGGAGCCCCCAAAGACGATCATTTTGTCCTCAATGACACAGGAGGAGTGTCCTGCCATGGGAGGGGGGCCATGGGTGGTCACGATGCAGTTCCACCTGGGGAAAGAGGGAGGAAGACATTCACACCGGTTTGGAAAGGAAAGCACTGGAGGGAACAGGCTTCCCAGGGAATTGGTGGAATCACCATCCCTGGAAGTGCTCAAAACCCATGGAGGTGAGGCCCCCAGTGACCTCGGTGGGTTAGTGGTGGTCTTGGCAGGGCTGGGGAACGGTTGGACTTGATGAACATAAAGGTCTTTTCCAACCTGGTTGATTCAATGGTTCTATGAATGGCAAAAAGTCCTCACGAACATGTTACAGAGGAAAACCTCAGGGGAAACCTCCAAAGAGGCAAATCCTAATGAAACTCATTAGAAATCCCGATGTGCTATAACCATTTCTGAAGCAGGATGAAGCCCCGGGGCCATGGTGGATGTATCGCCCCTTTCAATTAAAGTTCACCCTCAACGATTTCCAACACGGTTTAATTACAGCGTTCTGGTGCCTCTACTCTGTATAATGGACACTTTTGATGATGAGAAGCTCTCAGTGAAGAGGAGCAGGAGCCATCGCTGCTTTGACAGAGCCTTTGCTCCTTTCTCACACAGCAGCAGTGGGAAAGGCTGCTCTGAAACCAGCCAAACGGTGCTTAAAGGGAAAGGCAAATTCCTGCCATCACTGTGGTCACTGCTGGATGCTCTAGAGCAGGAGCTGTGAGGGCAGAGATCCCTAACCTGGTGCAGGTGCCTCTGTCACACCTCCCCGGGAGCCTGCAGGAGCTGGGAGGTTTGGACCACTGCTAAAACCCAAAACCTCCAGGAGCTGGGGCTTTATCTCCTCCTTTCCTCAGAATGACCTCACTGCTCCCAGCCAAACCAATGATGTGTTTAAAACACACAGAGTCACAGCCTGGTCTGTGCTGGAAGGGACCTTAAAGCTCCTCCAGCTCCAACCCCTGCCATGGGCAGGGACCCCTTCCACTGGAGCAGCTTGCTCCAAGCCCCTGTGTCCAACCTGGCCTTGAGCACTGCCAGGGATGGGGCAGCCACAGCTTCTCTGGGCACCCTGTGCCAGCGCCTCAGCACCCTCACAGGGAAGAGCTTCTGCCTAAGAGCTCAGCTCAGTCTCCCCTCGGGCAGGTTCAAGCCATTCCCCTTGCCCTGTCCCTACAGGCCCTTGTCCCAAGCCCCTCTCCAGGTTTCCTGCAGCCCCTTTAGGCACTGGAGCTGCTCTCAGGTCTCCCCTTCAGGAGCCTTCTCTTCTCCAGGCTGCCCCAGCCCAGCTCTCTCAGCCTGGCTCCAGAGCAGAGCTGCTCCAGCCCTCGCAGCATCTCCATGGCCTCCTCTGGCCTCGCTCCAGCAGCTCCAGGTCCTTCTGGTGCTGTTGCCCAGAGCTGACCCCATGTCCTGATTCCCACCTGGCTGGCTGGGAACACTCAGGGAGTTGGGCATAGTTTAGGTGCAAGTCAAGAGCCATATGGCAGCAAGCACCACCCAAGAGGTGCCAGACGGCCCCATCCCCACGGCTCCGGTGCGCTCCTGTGGTTTTTGGCTTTTCATTTCCTTCTGTTCCAATAAAAGCCTGGCAGCCACTCTGGAATGAGACACACTGAGGAGAGCAGGACCACGCCGAGCTTCCCAGGCGGGCTCCCAGAGATGCCCTCCAGCATTCCTGCAGCTCAATTACACTCTGCAAGGATCAAAGGCTGAGCTTTGAATCCAGATGTGCTCTTACCAGTTTTTGGAGGGTGAGTAGGTATGGATTTCATCGAAGAACCTCTCTGGCTGGTGCAGAGGGTAAGGGCTCGGCCGTGTCCACCCACCAAATAGCACCAGCAAGTCCTTGTAGACCACGAGTGTGGCTCCAGCCTTAGGTGAAGGGTATGAACCTGGGGGAGGAAAGAGAAGGGGGAGGTCAGAACAGAACCCACACAAGCACTGAACTCTGCATCGCTTGTATTGAAGTGAGACAACGCAGAGGCTCCACCTTTAAACCCCTCCATCTTTAACACTCTATCTTTATAAAAGGAAGAGGAAGAGGAGGAAAGAGGCAAAATTAGAGCTGGGAGCCTGGGAAGCAAACGTCTCCTGCCAATTTGTGTCAGTGTAATTAGTAGGAGCCTGAAAGCGCATCTCATGTGTGGCAAAACTTCTGTCACTCACTGCCAGGAAATTGCTGCTTTCCAATGGAGCCCTTGAAATTAGTGCTTCAGCATGGAATCAAAGCAGTAATTACCTCCAAATCCCTCCTAACGTCTCTCCACGGAGGGGGAGCGGGAGAAGGAATCCCAATCCCAGCGCATCCAGAGAGGCTCATGGCAGAACACTCGGGTACTCACGAGCAGACACTGAACCCCATGTTTCTCAAGCAGCACGATTAAAGCCTAAAAGCTGTGCTGTGTGAATGAGCAGTCACTCCTCAGGTCAGCAGAAGGAAATGCACCTCAAACATCACTGACAGACCTTTAGTTTGGCTGTTTGAGGTTCAAAAGGCTCCATAAGGGCCAGAGACCTGCTGAGCAGCAGGATGTGAGCGCTGGGGCTGGCCCATCGCAATTCACTGTGCCAGCGCCTCAGCACCCTCACAGGGAAGAGCTTCTGCCTAAGAGCTCAGCTCAGTCTCCCCTCGGGCAGGTTCAAGCCATTCCCCTTGGCCTGTCCCTACAGGCCCTTGTCCCAAGCCCCTCTCCAGCTTTCCTGCAGCCCCTTTAGGCACTGGAGCTGCTCTAAGGTCTCCCCTTCAGGAGCCTTCTCTTCTCCAGGCTGCCCCAGCCCAGCTCTCTCAGCCTGGCTCCAGAGCAGAGCTGCTCCAGCCCTCGCAGCATCTCCATGGCCTCCTCTGGCCTCGCTCCAGCAGCTCCAGGTCCCTCTTGTGCTGCTGCCCCAGAGCTGGAGCAGGGCTGCAGGGGGGGTCTCCCCAGAGCACAGCAGAGGGGCAGGATCCCCTCCCTGAGCTGCTGCTCACGCTCTGGGGGTGCAGCCCAGCACACGGGGGGGTTCTGGGCTCAAGCACTCACTGAAGCCGGGTCATGGGGAGCTTCTCATTGACCAACACCCCCAGGTCCTCCTCAAGGTCTGGGCACCTCCTGCAGCCTGAGGTCTGTGTTGCAGCCTCTCTCTTCAGCAGCTCTGAGCAGAGGCACCAACCACCACCAGCACTGACGGTGCACTGCCAGTGCCATGAGTCTCTTAGTGAGAGCAGCTATCAATGAACCGGATCCCTTTGAGCTGCTGTGAGGAGCCAGGTCCGAGCCTGCTGCAGAACCCTCCTTGCCTGCTCCAGCAGCTGTGTCACTGATGTCTTCAGTGCTGAGCCGCTGCCCGGGAGCGGCTAAACCCTCTCCAGCCAGTGCTGAGGCATCCGAGCATCCTTCCCGCTGTCACCACCAGCACCAGGCAGATTCCTGCACCTCTGCAGTCACCCTTTCCAAATAAACCCCAAATACATCACCCCAAAACCATGGATGCGGGAAGCAGGGGCAGCTCAAGGGCACAGCACGTGGCCACGGGAGCACGGTCACCCTGTCCAAAAAGGCTGATGCACCAAACCTCTCCCCTGCTACCCCAGCAGCACTCGGGGGGTGTTTTTAGCAGGTAATGACAAGCAGAACAGGGACTATTTTTAAAGGAAACCAGAGCAGCTATTTTAAGATGCTGCAGCTGAGGAAAGTGATTCCAGTGCGATGGGTTCCAGCTGGGGGGGAAGAGCCAGACACAGGGGAGATGGGCACCGGGTCCATGAGCCTTTCTCAAGAAGCAAACCACACTTTGCTGCTGCTCTCAGGTGTAAAGTATAGGGGATAAAGTGGTGCAGGAAACAGTCCTTGTGCTGGGACACAAGAGCTACACCCACAATCTCCTTCAAGACGAGGGTGCCAGAAGCAGGTCACATTTGGTTACTCTTTGTTCCCAAATTCCAGGCTTCCTGCTCATTCTGAGGCTGTGTGCAATTCATTAATCCCCAGCAGCGGGTTCACAGCCTAAATGTTCTCCCTGGTAGGGTATAAAGCTGCTGTGCCAAGCTTGGCATTGCAAACTGGGCTGTTAGGAACGGTCCTGTGTGATTTGTAGACAATCAGCTGGTTGGGTTCTCCATCGAGGAGAACCAGAGTCATAGACTCATGGAATGGTTTGGGTTGAAGGGACCTTAAAGCTCCTCCAGCTCCAACCCCTGCCATGGGCAGGACCCCTTCCACTGGAGGAGCTTGCTCCAAGCCCCTGTGTCCAACCTGGCCTTGAGCACTGCCAGGGATGGGGCACCTCCATCCTGGGATGTGTTGTGTCCGAAAGGGCCGGGACTGCAGGGAGTGGGAAGAGCCACCCTCCTGCTGCTGTAACCTGAAGGTCAACCCCAGCCTCAGACACCAAGATGGTTCCCAAATGAGTCAACAACATGCAAACAGCCCAGGGCAGGGGCTGGCCCCGGTTCTTCAGGAAGCTTTGCCTGTTACTGGACGTTGTAGGGGTGTAAATGAGCGGAGCCTCATTCCGCAATGCAGGAAAGGTCTGCATTATACCACTCAAAGCAGAGTTGGCCTCTCAAAGCCTGCTCCAAGCAGGCAGCCGGGTCCCTATACTGCACAAGAGATGCATGTGGCAACCAGGACTGAAACACACGCACAAAGACTGGAAACCCAGAGAGCTGACACTGCTTGTGTCTAAAGCTGCAGAGAGCTGCTGCTGCCATGGGCATGGGCCCAGGGCAAAGGGAAGGCAGCCTCGGTGACTTCAGGTCTCAGGTATGCGGAGGAGCAAAGGGACATCAAAGGGACCCGGCTCCATTCCATGGGGCCCCGTGACAGCCTGCTCCAGGACCCAGCTCCCTGGAGGATGTGCTGAGCGGTGCTTCAAAGCCTGGCACCAACCTACTTGACATGGGAGGGCTTCCTCCTCTCCAGGACTCTGCTTCCCGATGGAAGAGCTCCTGTTCCTCACCACCGACTCCAGGGCCTGCAGAACACGGGGGTAACTGCACTGCTTTCTGCCTGGATCAGGGCGCAGCGCAGGTTTCCACACCCTGATAACACCATCCAGGCCCAGCTGAGATTATCTTTCCTTAGGGATAAAGATTGAGGCGTGCAGAGGGTGCAGCACAACGAACTGCTCCTAAACATAGAAGGGAACATCTCTCCGCAGCTGACGCTGTTTACTCGGTCGGGATGAGCAGGGAGACGCTCGGCTCGGATACTGTGTTCTCCACTTGATGGATTTTCCTGGCTCCAGAAGCAGAGACAGACTTAAAACAAACAAACAAACAAAGATCTCTGGCTTCCAGGGATGTTTGGAAGAGAAATTCCAGCCTCGGATCGCTTCTGACGCGCGCTCTGGGCTTATCTCTTTAGGATCTGGCCTTATAAGCAGTTTTTAAAGCCCATTTATTCAGCCTTCTAATGCAACCGGAGCAGCACACGCAGAAATCAGCGACCACAGAAGAAAAGCCTGGCTGAGAGAGCAGGAACAGCCCAAACATCCCCCAGAGCGTGAGCAGCAGCTCAGGGAGGGGATCCTGCCCCTCTGCTGTGCTCTGGGGAGACCCCCCCTGCAGCCCTGCTCCAGCTCTGGGGCAGCAGCACAAGAGGGACCTGGAGCTGCTGGAGCGAGGCCAGAGGAGGCCATGGAGATGCTGCGAGGGCTGAAGCAGCTCTGCTCTGGAGCCAGGCTGAGAGAGCTGGGCTGGGGCAGCCTGGAGAAGAGAAGGCTCCTGAAGGGAGACCTTAGAGCAGCTCCAGTGCCTAAAGGGGCTGCAGGAAAGCTGGAGAGGGGCTTGGGACAAGGGCCTGTAGGGACAGGCCAAGGGGAATGGCTTGAACCTGCCCGAGGGGAGACTGAGCTGAGCTCTTAGGCAGAAGCTCTTCCCTGTGAGGGTGCTGAGGCGCTGGCACAGGGTGCCCAGAGAAGCTGTGGCTGCCCCATCCCTGGCAGTGCTCAAGGCCAGGTTGGACACAGGGGCTTGGAGCAAGCTGCTCCAGTGGAAGGGGTCCCTGCCCGTGGCAGGGGTTGGAGCTGGAGGAGCTTTAAGGTCCCTTAAACTCAAACCATTCTGGGCTCTATGAAGCAGTTTGCAGCTCTGCAATGTCAGTGTTTCAGTACAATCCATCTGCAGAAGAACAAGACGTTTTGGGGGTTTTCACACCAAGGCGCTCCTGTTGTGCCATAAAGAAGCGGTAAAAAGCCATTTCCTTTTAAGAAGGAAAAAAGTGACCCTGTGATGGATGTCACAGCAGAAACGAGGCTAAAAGCATGGCTTGGACTTACTGCACTCAGCCTCTGAGCTCGAAAAGCCCTGCCTCCAACCTTGCCTCGTGCAGGAGCTGCTGTGTGTCTGCTGCTTGATCCTGTGCGTATCTCCAGGGGAGCAGCAGTGAAGGGGAGAGCTGAAACCTCCTCATGCTCAGCCTGCCTTTATCAGCCTGCCTTTAGGCTGGCAGAGACGGGAAGATGCCAAACCACAGGTCCTGGGCTGGAAACCTCAACCTCATCCAGCCCAGCACCACCCCACCTCCCCTCCATCACACAAAGGTCCATCCCAAACATGCCTGACAGCATCGAATCCCCAAATTTCCCCCCTTCCCTGGGAAGGGAAACCAGAGATGGAAAAACTAACACTCCCAGGCTGGGATGTTTCCGCAGCTGTCTGCAGAGCTGCCCAAAAGCTTTGCCCCTGTCAGCAGTTCCTGAGGGCTCCCAAAAGGAAGACGAGAAGCTGGTGAGCCACGGTCCAGCGGCTGGAATACAGCGGGTGAGCATCCCAGATACCCCAGCATTAGAATTAACTCTATCAGGGAGCCAAAGGAGAGCTCCTAGGAGAACAGTGGGTACCTCCATAGCACACTGCACACAATGCACTATCCTAACTCTATCCCCACGTCAAACCCAACACTTAGGGTTCACTGAGCCCTTGATTCAGCATCTGACCTTCACCTGGTTTCATCCCCAAGGCCCTCAAAACAAGGCACTGGGATTACAAATGTTTCCAAGACTGGCTTTGACTGGCCCTGCCTAAAGCTTAAAGCTTTTAAGAGCCAGGAAGGTATCATTTTCCCCTCCCAAAGCCACATGTGATTTAGCGTTCCCTCAAATCTGGCTTCGAGAAAAACCTCCAAATATTCCTTGCTTGGAAGTAAACAGGAATTGAGCTTTGCACGAGTTTAAAGAGAAACCGAATGCGATCCTTTTGTCTTCCCAACAGAGAGACAAAACCTTTGCAGGCACATTCTGCTGCCTGAAAAACCCCTCTCAGAGAGGGGAGGGGAATATCGAACACAAAGGTTTTCATATTGAATGCAGAGGTTTTCTTGCAGGTTAGGGGGGATGCAACCAAATCTGACCCCTTCCCACCACGCTCTCCACGCTGAGTTTCCACCCTCCAGTGACACATGGGTACAAGCCCAGTCAAACCCACAGTGGGTGCTGAACCCCAAGAGCTGGTTTCGTGCAAGCCTTTGGAGGCGGAGGAGCAATCCCCGCCGGGGAGGCTCCGTCACCCCCAGTGCTGCAATGTGCTGCAATGGCACAGGCGTTCGTGTGCTGCTCTCTTTTACCCAGGAAATCCATGCATGCTGTGACTCGGAGCCTGATAAAGTGTTGAAAAGGAGAGGCCGTGCCCTCGGAAGCCTGCGGAGCAGGATCACTGACTCACCCTGTGTAACGCTCAGCCATGTCCTTACGCAGCACCCTGAGCAAACAGCGGCAAGATAAGAGTGGGGAACACAGGGGGGGCTGTGCCCCCTCCTCTCCTCATGCTGCAGACAAGGGTCACTGGAACAGAGAAGCTGGGGCTGCCCCATCCCTGGCAGTGCTCAAGGCCAGGTTGGACACAGGGGCTTGGAGCAAGCTGCTCCAGTGGAAGGGGTCCCTGCCCATGGCAGGGGTTGGAGCTGGAGGAGCTTTAAGGTCCCTTCACCCCAACCCATTCCATGGTTCTAATTCACCTCGATGCTGGAGGAGAGGCTCTATAGAACCAAGGGTGAGGTCACCCCATGCTCCCCTTTGCAATCACCTCCCTGCTTCTGGGAACTGCAGCCCTGGCTCTGCGGTGCAGGGCGCAGCCGTTGCAAAAGCTGCTTTGCCCTGGAGGTGGCTGGAATCAAACCAGGCAGCACCCACCTCCCTCTGCTTTAATGCTTGTTTGCTCCCAACCCCTCGAAGCGATACCTGCCCTGCAGACTCCTGAGTGACTGCAGTAACAGTCTGGCATCCCACACAAACCAGCCCTGCTGCTCATTACAGAGCTCAGCAGAGGGGGGGATCAGCTCCCACTGCTCCTCTTCCCTCCAGGAGGCAAATGGAGAGATGGAAATTGCTGTATCAGACGACACGGGGCCCTAATAACCGGCTAATTGCAGGGGAGGGCTGGAGGGATGTGTGGGGCAGTGCAGGAGCGTGCCCTGGCCCTGCTGAGCTCCACACTTTTGGCTCCAGTCACGCTCCCGTTGCGTTCGCCGCAGCGGGAGGGAGGCGGCTGAGGCATGGCTGAGGCAGGGCAGACGTGGAAGCAGCCCCAGATTACCGGTGTTTCAGGAAACACTGCTGTGTCATTTGGTGAGCTCGGAGCTACCGCGGGGCTGGAGAAACCTCGAGTGTCCTTTAAGGAGCATCCTGTGGGCACGGGGAGAAACGGCTGCTCGAGTAGAGCGCACAGAGCTCAGCGCTCAAGATGTGCTGCAAGGGAAGCGCAGCTCCTGGCTGAAACCCCAACACTGACCTGCTGGCAGCCCCAGCCCAGCACACAAAGGGGTACTGAGCCCAGCTCTTTGCATCTTCCCTTTAACCAGCCCTTCCCTCATGTGCTGCCTTCCCCATCACCTTCCTCTTCAAGCCATCGGTTCCTGCACTGTGCTCCCTTCACACAGAGCTTGCTTCCCCCCACCTCATTCCAGTAAATCCAGTGCTTAATGCTAAATGTGCTAAATATTTCATGTCAGGAATGAATATTCACCTTCTGGCCTGCAGACAAGCATGAGTTAGTGCTTTGTCATCCCGTGTGCCTTCCAGGATTCAGATTTTACAGCAGATGCTTTTGGGAAAGAGGTAAAATCCGGCTACACAGCGGGAGGATTTAGAGACTTTGAAAGCACAGCTTGGATAGACTCAAAAAGGGAACAGGGCATCTTCCAACTCGGGTTTTGTATACAGAATCCTGGTGGATTGGTCCCAAAGGCAAAAGGGCAACAGTGGGAACAGCTAAAAGGAGGAGAACTGGAGTACCTGCATCCCTGCTCCAGCTCTGGGGCAGCAGCACAAGAGGGACCTGGAGCTGCTGGAGCGAGGCCAGAGGAGGCCATGGAGATGCTGCGAGGGCTGGAGCAGCTCTGCTCTGGAGCCAGGCTGAGAGAGCTGGGCTGGGGCAGCCTGGAGAAGAGAAGGCTCCTGAAGGGGAGACCTGAGAGCAGCTCCAGTGCCTAAAGGGGCTGCAGGAAAGCTGGAGAGGGGCTTGGGACAAGGGCCTGTAGGGACAGGCCAAGGGGAATGGCTTGAACCTGCCCGAGGAGAGACTGAGCTGAGCTCTTAGGCAGAAGCTCTTCCCTGTGAGGGTGCTGAGGCGCTGGCACAGGGTGCCCAGAGAAGCTGTGGCTGCCCCATCCCTGGCAGTGCTCAAGGCCAGGTTGGACACAGGGGCTTGGAGCAAGCTGCTCCAGTGGAAGGGGTCCCTGCCCAGGAGCTGGAGGAGCTTTGAGGTCTCTCCAACCCAAACCCAGGATTCCAGGACTCTGTGAACACCTCCGATGGGATGTGCCTGCTGGCTGGAGTGCCTGGGAAGGAGCTCTTGCCGATAGGTGTCAGCACAGCCTGCCTGAAGCCTCCGAGCAGGACCTTTCCAAAGGCTCCTCAGAGCAACTTCCCAGCTGGCAAGCAATGGGATCGCAGGGGTTTATTTCACTGATCCCAAAACGGGGCTGCCCCTGAAGGTGAACACAGGGAACGCTTTGAGAGAGCTGAGAAAGGAATAACTTGGTATAAACCACCCAGGGAGCTCATGGTCAGAGGGCTCTCCATGGAGAGCAGCACTCGGGATGCCGGCAGGAGCTGGGTCAGGCTATCAGCTTCCTCTCTGGAACAACACATTAATCCTATGTGAGACAAGAGCAATGCAAACACGCAGCTGGGAGGCTGGGGCACCCGCTGGAAGGGGTTTAAGCTGTATTCCCTATAAAGGAAATCGAACAGAAGGTTTCAGAGATGCTGTGGATGCTGCAACAAATACCTCGGCCGCACTCAGCCCAACGCGGGTGAGCCGGTATCCGGGTGTCAGGGAAGAGTTAGAGCCCTGGAAGGGAAAATTCCTTATGGAAAACTTCAAACACTGTTAAAAATCAACCCTGAAGAAGAGGTTTGGAAGGGGACAGGTCTGCAAGTGGAGGAAGGAGACGGTTCTCATCATCATCCCAACAGCAGGTACCCAGCTCTCAGGTGCATGAGACCTTCCGAAGTTCCCAAACGCAGCACCATCAGTGAGACCCAACTCTTCTGTGTCTATATAAGGCCTCCTAACCCCAAGAACCTATTTTTACGGATCACGGACTCCTTATAGACCCACAGGCTGAAAAGGGTTTTCCCCAATTTTGGAATAACCACCTCAAAAATCCAGCAGGATTTTCCGAGGGCCTGAGAGTCACGTTCCCAATGAGCACGTACCATGCTGGGAAGCACGGTGCATCCAGCAGCCACCCTGTCCCTGCTCATAAACTGGGACCAGAGAGGCTAAAAATTCTCCCCATCCATCCCGGAAAAAGGCCATAGTGGGAAAAATTCCTCTGTTAATCTCTGGAGGAATCTGCACCCAGGGAATGTGTCTCTGGGAACCTAAATCTGACAGGGTTAAAGCAACAAGCTATTTTTCATGTTGTTCTGCTCCATCATCACAGAATCCCAGACTGGTTTGGGTTGGAAGGGACCTTAAAGCTCCTCCAGCTCCAACCCCTGCCATGGGCAGGACCCCTTCCACTGGAGCAGCTTGCTCCAAGCCCCTGTGTCCAACCTGGCCTTGAGCACTGCCAGGGATGGGGCAGCCACAGCTTCTCTGGGCACCCTGTGCCAGCGCCTCAGCACCCTCACAGGGAAGAGCTTCTGCCTAAGAGCTCAGCTCAGTCTCCCCTCGGGCAGGTTCAAGCCATTCCCCTTGGCCTGTCCCTACAGGCCCTTGTCCCAAGCCCCTCTCCAGGTTTCCTGCAGCCCCTTTGGGCACTGGAGCTGCTCTCAGGTCTCCCCTTCAGGAGCCTTCTCTTCTCCAGGCTGCCCCAGCCCAGCTCTCTCAGCCTGGCTCCAGAGCAGAGCTGCTCCAGCCCTCGCAGCATCAGGATCTCTTAATGCCAGGTAGGAGCAGGTGGGGTCAGGGGAGGGTGGAACAGAGACAGCCATATAGTGAGGTGGTTTTCAGACTCAGTGCCCACAAACAGGAGGCACAGGGGTATTTTTCTCCCTGGAAGCAGCAGCCCACATCCATTTCCCATCACACTGACCAGAGAGAGAGTTCAAGAGCTTTACTTCTGAAGCATCTAAACAACCAGTCTCTGCAAGCAGGCAGCAGATTCCCAAGAGCCACAGTGACCCCTGGGAAGAGGATGGGAATGATCCTTGCAAACAGCAGACTGCACACCCCCTTTGCAATGTGTGTGTTCTACCTCTGCAGCCCTGGCTTCATTCACGCTATGCTGCTGGGTCATGTGTGGTGCCCATCCCAACGGGCAAGAGCTGCACTGCACACGAGTGATGCTGGAGAACAACAGATCCAGACCAAAAACCTGAATGAGAGGTTAAACATAAGCAGGCAGAGAGGCCACGAGACCAGAGCAGGCAAACCAAAGGGAGGGGAGATGTGTTGCAAACCTAAACCCGCTCGGATTAAGCATCTAATCACGACACAGAGCAATCCTATTGAATCAAACAGCGATGGATTAACGTGCTGGAAGCCAGCCCGCCACGCACAGGCTGTGCTTTGCCAATGGGACATCAGAGCTCTTGGCACAAAACAACCCTTCACCTGCTCAGTTTCTGATCTTTCCTCTCTTGCCCTTGGAATAGTTCACATTTCACACCACAGAGTTCATTAAAGCCACTTTGCCAAAGCAGCCAAGCGAGGAAAGGAACAAACGAGCACCCAAGCCTGCCCCACACAGGCTAACCAAGGGTTGAGAGGCACCCCAGCTCCGTGGAGCCTCAGAGCCTGCCAAACCAGCTCCGGGCTCACCTCTGAAGGGCACTAATGAAGTTCAAACCCGCTGTTCCAGGCTGAATGGGGAGCTCCTGCAGAGAGCAGGGTGTACCTCGCCCTTCCCAAACACAGCAGACCCAGGTCCCACTCCCTGCAACGCTGTGTTTTGCAAGAGAGGGTGTTCAAGGTTTGCACGGATGCAGTTTTCCCCCAGGAAGCTGTGCAATGGGATGGCCTTGGTGGGCTGTGCATTGCGATGCTTCTACATGTACCACCAGGCAGATCACACCAGCTACCAGGAGCCTGCTTCAAAGGATGCACTTTGCCTTCTTCCTTCTGCTTACATTTTGGAATGGCTTCATCCTCCAGTGCTCCTTGTCACTCCCAGCCCCACAGGACAGAGGATTTGGCTGTCAAAGGCTACTACAACTCTGCATGAGTGGTTACTCATCTGCTGGTAAACCTGTGAGCTAAAAGAGGGGGAAAAACTCAATCTATTTAAACCAGGGAAAGCAATTCCAAGCAACAGCACCCATCCCAAAGGACGGTGTAGAAGGAAGCCCAGAAACTCCTGGCTGTGTTACAGAAGGGCAGTGTGTGATAAGCAAGCTCTGGCCAGGCAGCAGCCTCACCACAATTAAAGCACTTTCCAATGGGATCAAGTCACCCTGGGCTTAAGGGCTCAAAGAGCATTTTGATGGTGCTGGGAAAGCCAGGGATTGGTTTTGATGGTAACATGGAAAGTTTTAGCCCTACAAAGGCCGAAATACAGCTATGGAACTGAGAGGACAACGAGAGAGAAATGAGCCAGAGCAGGAAAAGAGCTGGGGAAAAAGCTTTCCTCTCCTCCAGGATGCATTCACTACAGAGGGTTTACATCCCTGTCATTAACCTGTTCGACTTTGAAGCACCAGACACCAGCCAGCAGCTGCAGCCCTAACAAGAGGTGTTATTGTCTGCCAGGCACCAGCTTTCCACTGCTTTTCATTCCCAGGAGGGCAGCAGCTACGATGTGGCTGCAGAGGTGATCCCAGAGCTGAACAGTGAGTTTGGCACAGCTTTCATTTAAAAGGGATGCTCATCACTGCACTGAGCTCAGAAACACAGAGAATCACAGAACCATGGAATGGTTTGTGTTGGAAGGGACCTTAAAGCTCCTCCAGCTCCAACCCCTGCCACAGGCAGGGACCCCTTCCACTGGAGCAGCTTGCTCCAAGCCCCTGTGTCCAACCTGGCCTTGAGCACTGCCAGGGATGGGGCAGCCACAGCTTCTCTGGGCACCCTGTGCCAGCGCCTCAGCACCCTCACAGGGAAGAGCTTCTGCCTAAGAGCTCAGCTCAGTCTCCCCTCGGGCAGGTTCAAGCCATTCCCCTTGGCCTGTCCCTACAGGCCCTTGTCCCAAGCCCCTCTCCAGCTTTCCTGCAGCCCCTTTAGGCACTGGAGCTGCTCTCAGGTCTCCCCTTCAGGAGCCTTCTCTTCTCCAGGCTGCCCCAGCCCAGCTCTCTCAGCCTGGCTCCAGAGCAGAGCTGCTCCAGCCCTCGCAGCATCTCCATGGCCTCCTCTGGCCTCGCTCCAGCAGCTCCAGGTCCCTCTTGTGCTGCTGCCCCAGAGCTGGAGCAGGGCTGCAGGGGGGGTCTCCCCAGAGCACAGCAGAGGGGCAGGATCCCCTCCCTGAGCTGCTGCTCACGCTCTGGGGGTGCAGCCCAGCACATTGGGGCACACAGAGTCCGTTCTGCAGTTCCCCCTTCAAGGGCTGGAAGTGGCAATGAGCTGCACTGAATTGGGAAGCTCATTTTCCAGACCTGCTTCTCCTGGTTTCCCTCCTTGCATCCACTCTTCTAAGAATCTGTTCCACCAAAAAACGTTTCCCAGACAGTGTCTCAGGGGCTGCAGCAGTGCCCAGACTGAGAAATGCTGCTCTAGGCAGGCCATTAGCCCCAGCAGGGCATGGTTTTGGGGGGGTTTAATCCCCAAAGCAAAGCTGTGCCTTTGATCACTCCCTCCATTACCACGAGGTAAGTCATGCTGCAAGGGGAACAGAGGAACACGGGGTCAGGGCTGAGTCCCAGCCCATTCCGGCTGCTCAGAACCACGATGATGCAGAACACAACCCAGGACAGAACAAGCTGCAGCCCTCAGGAGCTCTTCAGACACGGGGGGGTTTAAAGGCACACAGCAAGAGGTTTGTACTCCTCTAGTGAGTATTCACCCATGGAAACGCCAGTGATCCCTTGGCAGGAAGGTGCTGCACTGATGTGTGGATGTGGAAGGCTGGAGGCTGGCTGGATCACCCCTGCACAAGCACCTCCATCCCTTGGGAAGTGCTTTGCTGGGGCTCACGTCCCCTTTCAGCTCCATAAGGCTCACAGCCCTGAGGAGGAAACTCACTCCAGCCCAGGACCAGCATTCTGAGACTCCACCAGCTGCTGAGCCCTTGCCCTGGTTTCTCCAAGGGGATGATGAAAACAGGGCTGGGTTTCTTTGGCTCCAGGCGAGGTTTTTGCAGAGCTTTATCAAGGGCAAACCGCTCCTCAACTACCAGGGACCACATCTGATAGAAGCACCTGGGGCAGGTGACAGCAGAGCCTCTCCTGCCTGCTTTGGGCTGTTAGCTCTGTTGACACAACACCATCAAAGGCACCTTCCCCCCAGCTCACAAGGGGAAACCTGAGCCTTAAACTCCAGCAGCTCCCACTCAAAGCACAGAGGGAGGACCTGGGGGAAGAACAGAGCCAAGAAGAACCAACAACCAACGTGGGAGAGGGCTTTTTGCACACTTATGGGGCTGGGTTAAGGCTACCTGGGAGGTTTGCAGGGCAAACTTGAGGCCGATGGGCTCTGCTCATTTACAGGCTAAAGCAGGGAGCATCACCTGCTCTGATGTGGCTGTGCCTTGACACTGAAGATGGACAGAGGGGATCAGAGCATTTAATGAACAAGGTTTACCTCCAAGGCTGGCTTTATCCTCAAATCCTGAGGGATATGAGCAGCGAAAGCAAAGGCAGCGTGAGTGCAGGGAGAGCAAGCCACCAGGAAACAGGTCCTGGAGTCCCACCTCCCCAGCGGAAGGGTGGGCACATGGAGAGCTTTCCATAGCAAACAGGAAGAGTGGAGCCACGAGTCTCCTCGAGCCCCCTGATAGCACACTGGGATCCCACAGTGGGAAAACACACAGCACCAAGGGGGGGAACTGGGGCCTTTGCAGCTCTCCTCCCTCCCCAGCTATCTGGAGAGGAGATGGGATCGTGCTTGGCTGTGGGTGATAAAGCAGAAACAACAGGGAGGATGTGCAGATGCTGCAGGACTTCAGCTCACGTTCCTCTCCCTCAAAGACCTGCTCTTTGTAACACCATTCCTTACTCTGCCAGCACAGCAAGAGGCTTGGTTTGGGAAAGAAAAGCTTTCCATCTCTGTCCCTAAGCCCCTGGGAGCACGGGCAAACCTCCTGGCATTTTTCTTGCTGGTTTATAAAAGGTATTTCCCAGTTTGATGCAGGCAGAGGCCAAGTACAGGGCTCCTGAGGAGCATAAACTAACACATACAGGAAGGGAGAAAGTCTGCAGGAACACAGTCTGGAACAGCAGGCAGGCCAGAAGGAAAACTGCCTGCGGATATGGATACACCTCGAAGTTATCCCCTGCAGCCCAAGGAGGACACAACAGGAGACAGGCGATGGGGAAGGTCCTGGGTCAGTGCTGGTGGCCAAAGCAGCCTCTGCCAGCAGCATTCATTGCAGAGATGGGCAGGATCTCATCCAGAGTGCTTCACAACCACATGGAAACAGGACAAACCTTCCCTGCCACCAGCACAGCCTGCATCAGCCAACTCCAACCTCACGCCAAACCCCCCGCTATGGGCACCCCAGCATCCCCCATTGCACGAAATCCTGGCACTCTCCATCCCAAAGGGGTTTGGTTTCTTCCCTGGCTGTTTCAGCTGCACAAGAGCTTGTTTTGGGGGGAGCACCAGAGGATTATTGCCACCAAAGCCACGCTGCGTGTGCCCTCGCTGCGGGAGCGGCGTGCTGCAGCTTGAGTCAGAGTGGAGACTAACCCTTGCCTCCAGCTGCATCAACAGGCTCCCGTGTAAACCACCTCCAGTCCTCTCTGTCAGGTTCTCCTCTGTGCAGATAGGCTCCAAGTCAAACAAGTGCCTGGGTTAATTATGCAAATGGAGAGAGAATAAAGCAAGCATCCCTAACACATGGAGAAAGGCTCCTGCCTCCCAGGGACCACCTACCCCGGGATAACATTGCAGCCTTCCCACGTCATGCCAGGGCCCCCCTCCTGCCCTGGCAAGGCTCCTATGTGGGAATGGAGGAGGTGGAAAACAGCTCCAAAGTGGCCAAAAGAGCTTGAGGGAGAAGAGTTGAGAGGCATTCCTGTTCACGTGCCTAACATAGAGAACCTGCTGCCTTTACGCCCTCCTTTGTAGAGCGTCGAACCCCACCAGGAAAAAGCACTACATAGAAGCCAGGCATTGAGTCTCTTGTTCTGCTCCAGCCTAATAAGTCCAAAGTCAAAGCCATTGTTTTAGATCTAAGCACAAAAAATACTTTGAAACCTCAAAAATTAGGGGGTTTGGAAGCAATTATCTCCCTCCTCCTCTCCGAGACGAAAAGCAACACAGGCCAATTACTGCTTTGAAGGCTAAATATTTACTGCTGGGTGAAGTGCAGCAGCTCGGGCTGGAGAGGAATCATCCAGCTCTGATGTCATCTCATGCCTACAAGGAAGAAAACCCAAAGGAAAAACAGGTATGAACAAACAACAACAGAAAAGCCCTTTGGAGAGGGAAAAGGATGAAGTGGTTTCAGCTCACCCGTGTCCAAGGCATTCAGTGTAGCCCTGGCACTGTCCTCCCAGTCGCTTTAGGTAGCCCTACCCAGGTCTCATTAGATAGGATGCTCACGCTTAATGAGGGCGCAAGGAGAGTGTGAGCCAAGCTCTTTGAGCAAGAACTGGCCTTGAGGAGCAGCCGGTGCCTTATCCTGGAGCAAGATCTACCCTATAGAGTCCGTAGGGGCAGGTGTGGGAACTCCTCAAGCTCCAGCAGCAATTAGCCTGCACACAGCGAGGGCTCATCCATCAACGTCAGCTCTTGTAAAGAATAACAGCCCTCCTGCCTGATTTAGCTCTGACTCCTGAGTTTCAAAGCTCTCAGCTTTTGCCCCCTCCAGCCACTATTCTTTCCCAGGCAGCGGATGCCAACCCTCCGGTTAAGGGCACCAAGGGATAAAAAGAGAGCAGTTATGTGTAAGACACAAAAAGGAGAGCGGTGATGTGTAAGATACAAGCACTTATGTGTAAGATAGCACCAGGGGCACAAGCAGGGAGTGACTCATCTCCTCTGCAGACCAAGGAACAAGAGCTCTCTGTTTGGGGAGCCCGCCTGAAGTTTCAGTTGCGATCCCATCTCGCTCCACGCGCTCGTGACAGCATGCAGAAAGATTTCCTCGGGGGATCTTCCCATGGGACTTAACTCTGACACATATTCCCACAGGACTCGTTCTTTTCAAAGTGTAATCTGTTAGTAAGGCACTGGGAATCTGACTCGGTGAAATACCAAGAGGGTGAGTGAGCAGAGCTGGGTGCCGGCGGCTGGAGCCATGGACACGACTGCGAGTCGTGCCCCGCATTCAATGCGACGGAAGAACTCGCAGGGCTGGAAGAATAGATGTGCTGGGTCAGAGCAGAGGTCTGCAGGGGCCAGTATCCTGTTTATGCTACCCATGGCCTCTTCTCCACCCCTGAGCACAGGGAGATTGCTCCAGCTGGGAACAGGGAAGAGTGAGAGCCGGTTTGCACACACATGCAGGCTGTGGTTGCTTTTCTCTCAGTTCATGGCTGGTTAATTCTCACCTGCAAGCATCACGCAGTGGATGTGCAGATGCAGGAGTCAAACTATGAGGAGTTGCTGGGTATCAGTCTGTACAAGCAGCCATCAAGCACTGAGTTACACGTTAACATGTCAAAGTGACAGCCCACCAATTCCCAGAGGACACCGGGATGCAGAAACATCTGGATTTGGAAGGACTTCATAGAAGGGACAGAAGTGTCAGACAAGAAAATAGGACTTTAAATAGTAACTGAATAATCCACAACACTCAAGAGTACAATGGAGGAGGATGGGCACCCAAGCAGACACATCAGCAAGGAGTGGCTGATGGATGCTGAGCTCCTTCTCTTCCTCCTACTCTTGGTTGCACTGCAATCACTGCTTTAACACTGACTTTCCTCCCCCCGTTCTGCTTGTCTCCAGGGTTATTGCAGTCAGATTGAGAAGCAGAAGGAAAGCAAGCACAGTGTGTGTGTGTGTGACATGGGGAGCACGAACACCAGGCTGGGAAAGCAGGGCTGGTGTTTTCCTGCCCTGAGCACGGGGACTGCAGGAACGTACCTGCTTTCCCACGCTGTGGGTAGCCCGCACGGGCATGTCTCCTCCACTCCTCAACATACCTGAGGTGGTGGCTACCAGGGTTATTAAAGAATACAAATCTCTGGGCTTTGAGACATCCATTATTAACAAAACAGCCTCTTGTGGGCACAGGGAAGTGTCACTCATCCCGCGTGGCACGAACCGGCCCCGAGCCGCTCCTCCAGACAGAGAGGAACAACCCAGCACAGTGCTGCACTATGAGGATACTGAAGTCTGTGGCCAAAAAAACCCCAATATCACCTGAAAACTGGTCAGGTAGTGATAAAACACATGGGGAAACCCAGCCTGAGAGCGGCTATCGCAGAGCTGAGGTGGGGTTTAAACCTGTGATAGTGGCATTTCTCACCTGATGCCAGGGGCCGGATCCACTCCTTGCTGTTCAGGTCGAGTCTCCAGAGGTCGTTGAAGGCAGCGTTACAACTGCTCTGTGTGCAGCCACCAAACACGTACATGGACTGGTTGGAGTCGTAGTAACACGCACCTGGAGAAGAGAAACACATCAGGCAAGGCCCTGACATTTGTGTTTTGGGGTGAAAAGAGAGATCAGCCTCCCCTCTGGCAGGTTCAAGCCATTCCCCTTGGCCTGTCCCTACAGGCCCTTGGCCAAAGCCCCTCTCCAGGTTTCCTGTATCCCCTAAAGAGGCACTGGAGCTGCCCTAAGGTCTCCCCTTCAGGAGCCTTCTCTTCTCCAGGCTTTCCCCCCGTTTCATACAGAACAGCAGAGGGGCTGCCCCAGCTTCAATAAAACCATGGGCCAGCTTAGGGATATCCCTGAGCAGCATAAACCTCCAGCAAGAACCTTATCCCCTCAAGCAGAGCTGCTCCTGAAAGTGCAAGGCAAGCTGCCTTAGTAGCCTGCAGTTAATGAGATCAGCTATGATTAGCACTCAGCACACCTCCCTTCTCTGAGCTCATTCCTATCATGTCCAGGGTCACCAGACGACACTAAGAAACCAGCCTGTGTACCCAGCCCTTCACTTACTGCTTTTTCCAGATCTGACAGCATTTCATAGAATTATTTGGGTTGGAAAAGCCCTTTCAGCTCACCCAGTCCAACCCTTACCCCAGCACTGCCAAGGCCACCACTGACCCATGGCACTGAGGCCTCATCTCCATGGTGTGTGAACACTTGCAGGGACGGTGCCTGCAGCCCTGCCCTGGGCAGCCTGTTCCAATGCCTGAGCACCCTCTGGGGCAGGAATTGTTCCTCAGCTCCATCTAACCCTGCCCTGGTGCAGCTTGAGGCCGGTTCCTCTTGTCCCATCCCTTGTTCCTTGGGAGCAGAGCCCAGCCCCTCCTGGCTCCATCCTCCTGTCAGGCAGCTGGACGCAGCCATCAGGTCCCCCCTGAGCCTTCTCCTCTCCATCTGACCCCCTCAGCTCCCTCAGCCCTTCCCCATCAGACTCTAGACCCTACTTTCAGCATCACTGAAACACATCCTACACAAGCATTCCCTCTGCTCCTTATGGGAAAGGATTAGGCAGCGAGATGGGGAACAGGGAGGGAACACAGCACTTGACAGCCCACCAAAGATACCCAGGGAAGTAAAGAGTGTTTGGCCCCAAACCAAACTCTGCAGAAAAAAGAAATTATATGTGAATGTCTGCCTTTGGCAGTGCCCCATGGCACCCAGGCACCTCTGCTGGGAAATCCATTAAACATGAGAGCAGAGAGGACTTGCCTTGGAGGATGAGGAAGATTCAAGCGTGTTCAGAAAGTTAAATCCCTGCAGCTACAAAGAGGATTTCCCAAGTTCTTCATTTCCCTCCTCAAATACAACACGCCCCATTGACTTCATAGAATCCCAGAATGGTTTGGGTTGGAAGGGGCCTTAAGGCTCATCCAGCTCCAACCCCTGTCACAGGCAGGGACCCCTTCCACTGGAGCAGCTTGCTCCAAGTCCCTGTGTCCAACCTGGCCTTGAGCACTGCCAGGGATGGGGCAGCCACAGCTCCTCTGGGCACCCTCACAGGGAAGAGCTCCTTCCTGCAGCGCTGTTCAGAGCTGCCCCCCAGTTCAACAATAAAAATAGATTCAGATGATGTGACCTGAGGGGACACGGGGTGCTCGGAGCCTGCACACACAGAAGGGCTTGTTTTCCTTTTGGAAACAGCAGCCAGAAAAGAAAAGAGAAAGAACCTACAAAAGGAGCATCTGGAGCAAAAGGCTGATAACCTACTTTTGGTAGCAAGAGAAAAGGGCTCAGAGCAAATCCCCACGAGAAGTCCCTGCTCTCAGCTTTGCTCTAGGCCAGCACAAGCACGTCCCTGGTTTCCAGTGATCCAACACCACAGCCTTATTTTTGCAGGCTGGAAGGAGGTAATTCCAGTGTGGAATTGCTGGGTAACACATCCCACCCCTACGTACACCAGTGACACTCATCCTGATGTGTGCTCAGCACCATGCTGGGACACGATGACACCCGCTGGTCTTTGCTGAAGGTCCCATGCTCTGATCCCCTATTGAAAAGCCAGCAGCCCTCATGCCCTGGGCTATTAGGGATGAGTCCAGGGTGCTTTGCTGACCACAGGGTAGGAATGGGAGAGCTGGAGACATGGGATGTGCTCATAGGGTGAGACCACACAATCTATCCCTATCTACAATGCCCTTATGTGCAACTGAACTGTCTTCATCGCAGCCACATCTTGGTGAAGGATTTAATACCTCTAGCGCCACAGCCCATCACTTTGGAGCTCTGTCTGGGTTGGAGGGTACATAAATGATGGTGAAGTGCATGTGCCTGGCACAGGATTGAGGAAGGAATCACGATGAAGAACAGTTTTAGTGCTTGAGCTGCTCCCTGAGAGTCAGCCCTGCCTCATTTTCACACAGCAGACCCTTGGAGGTCACCTCCACCCAGCACAGGGTGAGGTGCTTCACACCCTAAGCCCATGCAGTTAACACCCAGCGCAAAGCAACACCGGGGCTTTTCTACTTCACCTCTCAGGAAGGGCTTAGTTCCTTTAGAAATCTAATCCCCACCTCAAGCACGCCATGGTGAGAGCCTCTTCCTCCTCCCCACATCAGCCCCTTGGCACACCGCAGCCCAGCTCCTCTATTATGTTGGAGGGGAGGTGGCAGCATTCTTCTCCTCTATTTGGCTTCAAACCCCAGGCCAGCCAGGCAGGCACCAGGAGGCATTTTAATCCCAGCCCAAAAGAAGTCAAACTTACTGTGCCTTGGTATTCCTTGTAAAGCTGCTGAAGCTGAGCAAGGCAGACTGGTTTGGGGAGGCAAAAGGACATTAGGGGTCAGGGAGGAAACAAAGCACAAGTGAAAGCTGCAGTTTAAACCAGGCTTGCAAAGGGGTAGAATAAATCAGGGGAGAAGGGTGGGAGCCCCTGGTGCCCAGAAAAGGGTGGAGAACACTGGATTTTGGGTTGATTTTTGTCAAGTGGCAGTAAAATTCAGTGTCCCCCATGTTTCAGTGCTGCAAACACACGGATCTTTGTAACTGGAAACGAGGGCAAGAAATATTTGGGCTGTTTGAAGATGCTGATACCCGAACAGAGCACAGATGCAGCTGGATTTGAACGTGTTCCTGTTCGCCCTCTGTGCTGCACCACAAAGCATCAGAGACCTTTGCCTGGAGCACGAGATAACTGAAAGGAAGATCAAGTGGGAAGGGAAGACTGACTGCAGAGCACATGCCCTTTGTGGTACCTGGCTTTTTAAATGTCAAGTACATCAAATAAAGTCACCTGAGTTCAAAGGCTGCATTCCCCATTGGAGAGAGGGGAAGGAGTCAGCTTGGCTATTGGAATCCCACTGCAGCTAAAGGCTGACAGCCCTCGATGTCAGCATTCCCAGGAAGAGCCGGCCAAGCTGATGCTGCAAGTGTTGTACATGGAGCTGCTGGCACTGGGATTGGAGGTAACCTTTGCACATCCAACCACACTTGGCACCGGAGCCATGGATGGTGGCACCGAGGAGGATGGGCTTGCAGATGAAAGCTCCAAGTCCTGCTTTGCACCAAGCACACGGGCGTTGTGGCATGAGAAATGCCCAGCATTGCTCACAAAGCCCAGCTCTGCACACCTTCAGGGGGAAAATCCCCACCAACCCATCTCCTATGCTCTAACCACCATATCCCTGCTCCTTGCAGTGCAGGCACTCAGTGTAATCAGAAGGCAGGGCTCCATTGAGCAATGCTGGGTGATATGAGAAGCTCTGGTGTAAAGCAGCCCATCCTGTAAACCAAACAACATTCCGGCTTCCACCTCGCCCCTGCCTCTCAGGGTGAAGGCAGGGAACTGCTTTTGTTAGTCATCCCCCTGCTCCCCGGACTGCATGGAAAAACCAGGATCAGGCTTTAAAATTAGTCACTCTTCCATCAAAGGATCAATATTCCTGGCACAAAGCAGCATTCCTCTGCTGCTTCCCCCTTCCTGCATTCCTCCTGACGTGGCATTCTGACCGGGGCCAGTTATTTAACCACATGAGTCACTGCCCTGCTATGATGTTTGTAGGTTCATGCTTTAGGGCTAAAAAGGAATTAGATGACTCCTGCAAACATCAGACCTGGTGTTTGGCTCACAAACCTCCATGGGAAGGGTTTCTCTCGCTGAGATGGGACATTTAGACCTGAAAAGCCAACATCATTGCTAAAGGCTGATGTGCTGCAGCTTTAAATCCCTCCGAAAAGCTACAGCTCATCCATGAGGTTCCTTATCAGTTGTGTGAGCTTTGCCAAATGCTCCCTCCCCAGGAGACCAGACGAAGGGAACATCCATTCATTACTCCTTATCAAATGGTTCTGCTGTTCCTCCTTTAGGAACTGAGAGGAGACACTTTGACCTCCAACTGTTCAGAATTCTCTTCCTTGTCCTTTTATGCTCCATAAGAGCATTTGTGGCATAGTTCTAATAAATCCTGGAAGTCAGACAGCCCTGACCACTGTTTTGGTGCCAGCTCCTGCTGTCTCTAGCCTTCAGTGGCTCGTGCCTGGGAGATGACGTCTTCTACATGAACTGGTGCATTACTCACCCCTAGAAAGGGATTTATGAGTCCCAAACCTCCTGTTCTTATTCACCTCAGCATCTCAGTAGTTTAGGTTTAAAGATTCAGTTGGAGTTTCTGCAATGAATCATTTGCAGCTTCAGTTTAATGCAGGAACCCAGCAACACACGACCCTTCGGTGGAGGGAAAGCAGCTACTGCAGATCTGCTTTAAAAAATCCCTTTAAATCAGCAAACAAGTTAATCCAGATTAGCCTTCTGCACAGAAAGTGCATTAATAACGCTTGGGGAGCAACTGAGGGCTGACCAGAGCTAGGACAGCATCAAACAGAGAGGCTAATCCAGATGACATGCTCCAAGGGCAGCGGCTTTAGGGAGACAGCTCACGTTGGATGGAGCGTAACAGCGAAGCCCCCAGTGGGCACCAGGATAAACTACAGAGCACTCAGTGCCTTTGGAGCGGTACCGGGGCCTATTTCAGGAATTCCCAGCCAGCCTTAAAGCCCACAGGTTGAAAAAGGCTGCAAGAACTGAGGGGCAACACACCCAGATTGGGAAGTCATTCATAAGCACTCTGTGAACACTCCACAGCAAGCTACAAACAGTGGGGACCTGCATTCTTCAGGGGGACAAGGAAGTCTTTAAAGAGCTCCACAGCTTCACCAGAGATTCCTGCAGTGTCTCCTGGGGATGGAAGCCTTGTCCTGTGTGACCGTGCCACCAGGCAGAGCAGGCTGAGGCAGTGCAGCACTGCTGCACTACAGGCAAGTTCTATTTCAGTATCAATTCAAGGCCAGGTTGGACACAGGGGCTTGGAGCAAGCTGCTCCAGTGGAAGGGGTCCCTGCCTGTCACAGGGGGTTGGGACTGGATGTGCCTTAAGGTCCCTTCCAGCACAAACCAGGCTGGGATTCTGTGATCTCTTCCTTAATGGGAATGCTTTTTGCTGTTCTCTTGCAGCAACTTGGAAGCAGGGCGAAACTTCACCCATACATAAGCAGTGTGAACTGAATCACTTCATCACCAAATACACTCGTGTCTCATGTGTGGCTGTGTTTTAACCTAAAGGGAGACATACTTGGCCCCCTACAAATCCATCCTCTGCATCTGTGAGTAATAGATCTGCTGTAAAAGCAGCCAGCACATGCCCCAGGCGTGGTGAGTGTGCAGACTCAGTGGTGTTGATTTAATGGCCTGGGTGTAGCAGCTAAGTGAGGTTTCTACTGAAGACACAAAGCTCAGGCTCAGAGTTATGGGAAGAAACCTGCACATAAAATACACAAAACCATCTTCTTCCCTGTGAGGGTGCTGAGGCGCTGGCACAGGGTGCCCAGAGAAGCTGTGGCTGCCCCATCCCTGGCAGTGCTCAAGGCCAGGTTGGACACAGGGGCTTGGAGCAAGCTGCTCCAGTGGAAGGGGTCCCTGCCCATGGCAGGGGTTGGAGCTGGAGGAGCTTTAAGGTCTCTTCCAACCCAAACCATCCCATGGTTCTATGAAAGCCAGAAAGCCAAGATCCCACCCTGGCTCCGCAGACATTCCCAAGGAGCAATGAGCCAATAACCATGACAGCTACTAAATCCCCACCCCTGTGCAAAGCACTTGTGTTGGCAGAGCTGCGTGTTACTGTGCTGCAGTGACAGGGGTCTGCAGCACTTCTGGATCCCAAGGGATGCAGCACAAACCCCTGGGCTGCAGTGTCCAGTGGCAAACCAGGGTGAGCACAGCTCTCCCAGCAGGTACTTACTGTGTGAGAAGCGCTGGGTGATGGGGGTGCCAGGGTAGGGGTAAGTGCGGCTCTCCCACTGGATGTTTCCTTCTTGCACTGCTTTGATAAAGCCGTGATAGCACTGATGGGCCACGCCTGGGGAGAAACGAGACAGCAGCAAAATTGGGGCACATTAGGAACAAACTGTGCCTGCACAAGCAGCGTTGACAGCAGCTAGAAAGAGCTTCTGTATTTAAACAGGCTGAGAGCTGGGCTGGGGCAGCCTGGAGAAGAGAGGGCTCCTGAAGGGGAGACCTGAGAGCAGCTCCAGTGCCTAAAGGGGATGGAGGAAAGCTGGAGAGGGGCTTGGGACAAGGGCCTGTAGGGACAGGCCAAGGGGAATGGCTTGAACCTGCCCGAGGGGAGACTGAGCTGAGCTCTTAGGCAGAAGCTCTTCCCTGTGAGGGTGCTGAGGCGCTGGCACAGGGTGCCCAGAGAAGCTGTGGCTGCCCCATCCCTGGCAGTGCTCAAGGCCAGGTTGGACACAGGGGCTTGGAGCAAGCTGCTCCAGTGAAGGGGTCCCTGCCCGTGGCAGGGGTTGGAGCTGGGTGAGCTTTAAGGTCCCTTCCAACCCAAACCAGGCTGGGATTCTGTGATGAGTCTACGATTAGTGGGAATTTGGAGGATTACAGAGAACAGAAAATAGGGACTGGGTGAACGTGGCAATGAGCAATGTTCACTGACCCAACTCACTGTGTTTCTGGTATCTGCCCCCTCCAGCCTGGCAAACAAAGCCTCTGGGAAAGGTCAGCACATGTGATGCATCCACAGGGCTGGTTTTCACTCTCCTCCCCTGCAGGTGAGCCCTGCTGTCCCCTAATCACACCCCAGAGGAGCTGCTGCCCTTCCCTTTACAGACCTGCCAGGACAACCAACCTGCACCCTCTTCAAACCAGCTCTGGTCAGCCCCGAGCTGTGTATGGAGCACACGTGGCTGTGAGTGTGCTGAGAGGGGCTGGATCCTGCTCCCTGCCCAGAGGGGAGCCTCTGGAGGAGTTCTATGACTGCATCGAACTTGGTGGCTTCTGCTCCACTACAGAGGATGCCACAACCTGCCAAGAGACTCTGCCAAGGATCTGCTTACTGGAAGCTCTGCTGGGAACAGCCCCAGTAAGGAATCACACTCTGGGTAGAAAGCAGGAAGTTTTAGTAATGAAACACAGGGTCCTCAAGCAGCTGGTCCCCAAGAGTCACGCAGGAAACAGGATCTAACTATAGGATTTGATGGCAGATGTATCCTGACAAACAGGAAAAATTAGCCAGGATTAAAGGAATCAATGCTTTACCTCGAGTGACCCCTCGCAGGTTGCAGTTACACTGCCCTTTTGTGCTGTGGTGGCCACAGAACCAGTACAGCTGCCCTGTACCACACATCCCCTGGGATGGGGGACTCCAAGGACAACTCCAAGGCCAGGCTGTGCCTCCGGCTGCTCATCCCTCCCCTCCACTGCAGGGATGTTTCCCACAGTCTCTTTTGGGTGAATCACCGGGTGTTTGATCCCAGCTGCATCCTTTGCATCTCTCAGGCTGTTCCAGGAACAAGTCCTGAGTGAGAAAGTGCATCCAGGCAGCAACTCAAGGGCTGCTGACAGTTGAAATCATAGAATCCCAGCCTGGTTTGGGCTGGAAAGGACCTTAAGATCATCCAGCTCCAACCCCCTGCCATGGGCAGGGACACCTCACACTAAACCATGGCACCCAAGGCTCTGTGCAACCTGGCCTTGAACACTGCCAGGGATGGAGCATTCACAACCTCCCTGGGTAACCCATTCCAGTGCCTCACCACCCTCACAGGAAAGAACTTCCTCCTTATATCCAATCTAAACTTCCCCTGTTTCAGTTTTAACCCATTACCCTTTGTCCTGTCACTACAGGCCCTAATGAATAATCCATCCTCAGCATCCTTACAGCCCCCCTTCAGACACTGGAAGCTGCTCTGAGGTCTCCACACAGCTTCTCTTCTCCAGGCTGAACAGCCCCAGTGTTCTCAGCCTGGCTCCATACAGGAGCTGCTCCAGCCCCTGAGCATCCTCGTGGCCTCCTCTGGACTTGCTCCAGCAGCTCCATGTCCTTATGCTCAGGACACCAGCACTGCACACAGTGCTGCAAGTGAGGTCTCACAAGAGCAGAGCAGAGCAGCAGGATCACCCCCCTCGACCTGCTGGTCATGCTCCTTTTGATGCAGCCTTTCAACAGGGATGCAGGCTGCTGCTGCCCCAGAAGGATCCTAAACAAGTCCCTTTGTGCTGCTGAAGTAGCTGTGCTTTAACCTCCAGCCTGTTCTACTCTGGGCAAGGCAGCAGATGCCAGGAACCCCAGCAATGCTCTCACACGTGCAGAGGAGTCCACAGCTGAGCCATGACCCCACACAACACCCAAAGGCATCTCTCACCTGACACTGTTTTCCCCTCATGCAGCAGTGTGCCTCATTCCTCCACATTTACCTGTGGGCTGCTCTTAATCTGCTTGGGTTTAATGAACCTTGCACTCAAAGCACATGTTCCCAGTGGAAACACAATGGAAATGATCCCATGTATTCCAGAAACACTGGAGCAGAGCACTGGGGTTACATCCTTGTCCAAACCTTACCTACCTGCCTGTCATATCATACCTATCTAGCATTAAAATATCCCCATGAGGCTTCAGGATTAACACTGTGTGGAAGCAGAGAGAAGTATCTGTGTCTCAGGGCTACTCTTTGAGGAAGTGTGAATATGCAGATCTATGTTAATGTAGATTTTATGCACCACTTCTCTTCAGCAGAGCTGACAGGGCTTTGTTTCCAGCTGTAAGCATAAACTTTGGGAGGGCTATTACCAAGCAAGGTGTAAAGGAAGCACAATTACAGCCATGGGATGTGCTGGGTGGTGGAGGGATGCTGAGTGCCAGGTCAAGAGGGAGCATTCAAAAGCAACCTGAGTGAGCTGCTCTGGGCTGGGGTTTCACTCCTTCATGCTTCAAAGAGGCTGAGGGGCTCAGTTCTGGGCTGTTATCAGCACTGCCTTGGGCAGAGCAAGTGACCTGATGGCTGGAGCTGCTGGTCTGGCACCTTTCAGGATTCAGATTTCCCAGTTGAAGGGGAAAACAAGAAGTGAGGCTAAACCAAAGCAAAGAGCAGCTGGGTTACACATCCCCAGTAACAGAAATGGCCCCTCACTACAGGGCTCTGTACCTTTGATGAGTCGATACCACTGTTTGCAGACAAGGGCAGCAGTCTTGTGCTCCTGATAGGGCGAGAGGAAGGAGAGGATATATTCCAAAACCTCCTCAGGAAGCTCCAGCATTGATCTGTTGTGCCTGGTCTCCTCCACCTCCAGCTCAGTGTGTGGCTCATCATCTTGCTCCATCGTCCCCTCCACCACGGCGTCTTCTGGATCCACAGCCATGAACCCATCATCTTCACTGTCCGAGGAGCTGGCCATGGCATTCCACTTCACAGCTTCAGGAGGGGAAAGAGACAACAGTGAGCTCACAAGGAACATTAACAGCACCAGTGGCCCCAGCTGGTTGGTTTGCACTGTGGGGCCAGGCAGTGACAGGGAAAGGGATCCCCACGGAACTGAGAGAAACCCAAGGTGAGACACGATGGAGGCAACATCTCTGCAGCCCCTGCTCCCCTGTGAAAACAGTTTTGCCAGCGAGCCTGCTCTGCCCTGGGCAGCACAACGGGGGGAAATATCCCTGTCCCAGTCCCCCTTAACACCCCCATTTTTTCTTTTTCTTCATAGAATCACAGCCTGGTTTGGGTTGAAGGGACCTTACAGCCCATCCAGCTCCAACCCCTGCCACACGCAGGGACCCCTTCCACTGGAGCAGCTTGCTCCAAGCCCCTGTGTCCAACCTGGCCTTGAGCACTGCCAGGGATGGGGCAGCCACAGCTTCTCTGGGCACCCTGTGCCAGCGCCTCAGCACCCTCACAGGGAAGAGCTTCTGCCTAAGAGCTCAGCTCAGTCTCCCCTCGGGCAGGTTCAAGCCATTCCCCTTGGCCTGTCCCTACAGGCCCTTGTCCCAAGCCCCTCTCCAGCTTTCCTGCAGCCCCTTTAGGCACTGGAGCTGCTCTAAGGTCTCCCCTTCAGGAGCCTTCTCTTCTCCAGGCTGCCCCAGCCCAGCTCTCTCAGCCTGGCTCCAGAGCAGAGCTGCTCCAGCCCTCGCAGCATCTCCATGGCCTCCTCTGGCCTCGCTCCAGCAGCTCCAGGTCCCTCTTGTGCTGCTGCCCCAGAGCTGGAGCAGGGCTGCAGGGGGGCAGAACGCGCTGCTCAACCCTTGCTCAGTTGGTGCTGGTGGTTGGGGAGGGAAGGACACGTTCCCTCCTGTCCCCCAGGATTTACTGCTGCTGAAAGCTGGGACAGTGAATCTTGTCCCTCCAGCTATTCCGAACATCTGCAGTGTAAGGTAACGCACCGACAGAAATACATCAGGAGATAAATCCACCTTAACAAGAGGCTGAGGCCAATTTCCAGCTGGCACAGCCTGCAGTTATCCCCGTGCTTGTCACTGCAGAACAAATCCCTGGACCTTATTTCCTAGGAAGCAGCTGACCTGTTTTGGGAAGTGGATCCTTTCCCCTTCCAATGCCACTGGGTGATGGCCATGGGGTGGAACATCACTGCACAGGCACTGACAGCTCAAACCAGAATCCCACTCATGAGGATGGCTCAGGGGCTTTCTCTCCCAGAATCTCCCATCACAAATTCCTTTTACATCCCTTCCCAGGGATGCAGGTTATAAAGAAGGGCCCAAAGCAGGGCAAATGACAGCTCTTATGATGGTGAGCTCGAGTTCCTTCTGATGGCATGCCATGTATGCAGAGGCTGCCCACATGGACCAGGATGATGGGATGCAGATCAACACAGTCCATGGGATAAATCCAACCTGCAGCAAGCCCAGGAAGCAAACCCACTGCTCAAGGGGAAGACAAGAGGGTGGCCAAAGATGGAATCACCCATGGAACGTGTCTGAGGTTAGAGGCTTCGATGGGCAGCTCCCATGGAGGAACAGCAAGGTTAAAAAGGGTGAACAAGACATGGAAGGGTGAAGTCCACCATGTGGTGTTCAATACATCCATCCTGGTGCAGAGGGGTTTAACATGAGCCTCTAGGTTGGTCATTCAACAACATCCCAAGTCACAAACGCACAGAACACTTGAGGTTGGAAGGAACCTCTCTGGAGGGCATCTGGTCCAAGGCCCTGGTCAAGGGGGCCACCTAGAGCAGGCTGCCTGGACTGTGTCCAGATGACTCCTGAGTATCTCCAAGGATGGAGCCTTCTCTCCTTGGTGACCAGTGACAGGACATGAGAAAGCAGAATGAAGCTGCTGCAGGGGGAGTTCAGACTGGATATTAGGGAAAAGCGCACTGAGGGTGGTGGGTCTCTGGAGCAGTCGCCCCAGGGAAGTTCTCATGGCACCAACCCCATCAGGGTCCAAGGAGCATCCCAGTGATGCTCCTTCTCACATGGTTTAGCTTTAGGTAAGCCTGCGAGGAGGAGGGAGTTGGACTCAATGACCATTATGGGTTCCTTCCAAGTCAAGACACCTCCAGACACAGCTTTTAGCCCAACACACTGCAATACAAGGAGGTGGTAGTTTGTTTTTACCAAACTCTCAGTACCACAGAAAACATGGAAGGAAGGAAGGAATTTAAGTGACTAGTTATGAGGAACCATAGAATGGTTTGGGTTGGAAAAAACCTTAAGATCATCCAGCTCCAACCCCTGCCATGGGCAGGGACACCTCACACTAAACCATGGCACCCAAGGCTCTGTCCAACCTGGCCTTGAACACTGCCAGGGATGGAGCATTCACAGCCTCCCTGAGCAACCCATTCCAGTGCCTCAGCACCCTCACAGGAAAGAACTTCTTCCTTATATCCAATCAGAACTTCCCCTGTTTCAGTTTGAACCCATTACCCCTTGTCCTGTCACTGCAGTTCCTAATGAAGAGTCCCTCCCCAGCATCCCTATAGCTCCCTTCAGACACTGGAAGCTGCTCTGAGGTCAACTAAGCTGCTGCAACAAGCTGCCAGAGATGCAGAGTGTAGGGACTGTAGTGACAGGACAAGGGGTGATGGGTTCAGACTGAAACAGGGGAAGTTCAGGTTGGAGATAAGGCAGAAGCTCTTCCCTGTGAGGGTGCTGAGGCGCTGGCACAGGGTGCCCAGAGAAGCTGTGGCTGCCCCATCCCTGGCAGTGTTCAAGGCCAGGTTGGACACAGGGGCTTGGAGCAAGCTGCTCCAGTGGAAGGGGTCCCTGCCTGTGGCAGGGGTTGGACTTGGATGGGCTTTAAGGTCCCTTCCAACACAAACCAGGCTGGGAATCTCTCACTGCCTTCCCCAGCTCAAGCCAGGGTTTTCCCAGCCTGGCAGGCACACAAGAGCCATGGGAATAGCTGACAGCAGAGCTTCAGAGTGGAAAAGCTTTCCCTGACAACTAATTCCTGCTCAAAACCTGACGTTTGACAGCACTGCTCTGCTTCTGTCAGCCCCAGGGGCTGTCAATCTGCGCTGGAAACCACGGCAAAATGAAACTCCCAGTTCCCATCCTGACAGATGCTCCGGTGTCTCCCGCGTCACAAATCCTTCTCCGAGACAATGTTGTGACAGAGAGGGGCTGGAACCCCACGCTGACAGCAGCAAACTGCATTACACAGCAGATAAAGCACCAATTCCCTAAGGTTAACAAATGGAAAACTAAGGGAAAGAAAAAGAACAAGTGGAGCTGGGCTAAAAAACTGATTCAACCCAGAGGGTTGGGGCTTTTCCAAGCCAAAGCATCCATCACTGTGAAGAGCACACACTGATTTCCATGCTGACACAGCATGGCAGGAAGCCAAGGTGCCGGTATTCCAGCCTCGGGATGCGGGGAGGCTGGAAGAAGGCGGGTTGGGAAACTGGAGCAGCACATCCACCCAGGCAGAGGAGGTGTTTCACAACCCAAGAACGTGCTACAAACCCAAACAGGAGCCTGTCTGCAGCCAGATCAGATCCCAGAGGACACCTGTGGGTGACAGTGTGGAGCGTGAGCCTCGGCTCGCCAGGTTCCCACAGACCTGCTGTGGTGCTGAGGTTTGGAAGCAGAGCTTGTGTGTGATTCCCAACAGCTTTTATTTGCCCTTTAAACACCATCCCGAACCTGCTGGAGGATGCCAGCTGGGAAAGGCAGGAATGAACGCCTGGCTAGGAGGGGTTTTCCAATTATTAAATCCCAATTTCATTTCTCTGGAGTAGGTTTGGGAAAAACACAAGTTCATCACAGGCACAGTCACAGCTTAGGAGTTAGAACAGCATCGCTAAGGCAAATTTAAGAAGACAGGAGCAGGAAACCCCTCCCTGCCTCAAACAGCACATGATTGTGCACATCACAGAACCCCAGCCTGGTTTGGGTTTGAAGGGACCTCAAAGCTCCTCCAGCTCCAACCCCTGCCACAGGCAGGGACCCCTTCCACTGGAGCAGCTTGCTCCAAGCCCCTGTGTCCAACCTGGCCTTGAGCACTGCCAGGGATGGGGCAGCCACAGCTTCTCTGGGCACCCTGTGCCAGCGCCTCAGCACCCTCACAGGGAAGAGCTTCTGCCTAAGAGCTCAGCTCAGTCTCCCCTCGGGCAGGTTCAAGCCATTCCCCTTGGCCTGTCCCTACAGGCCCTTGTCCCAAGCCCCTCTCCAGGTTTCCTGCAGCCCCTTTAGGCACTGGAGCTGCTCTAAGGTCTCCCCTTCAGGAGCCTTCTCTTCTCCAGGCTGCCCCGGCCCAGCTCTCCCAGCCTGGCTCCAGAGCAGAGCTGCACACTTTGTCTGGCCTTACCAGCCCACTTGTTAATATTATCAGTATTCCAATGCATCCACTTGCTCAGATCCCTGTTTTCAATGTGTTTAAGTGTCAAGAACCATCCCCCAGCCTTTCACACCCACCCTGCGCTGTTATCACAAGGAAAGCAAGGCCAGAGCAAGCAATAAACCCAACTCCCAAAAGACAAGAAGCCATCAAAACAGCCCTTTAAGCCTGACCTGTCAGGGATGTGGATTTTGCTCTTATGACACAGGAACAACAGACTGGGAATAACTACCCCCTAGTACAAAGAAGCAAAACCCTGTCCCAGAACCCTGCTCCAACACTGGAAAAGGGAAAAGCAAGGTAAATAAGAGAGCTCAAGCATCCCAGGCAGCTCCTATTACCAACTATTCAGCAGATCCACAGGACAGCATCCCATGGAGGTGTTTTTCCTACACCAGAGCAGTGTTCCTGTCCTGCTTGCCCTTCATGGGGATGCAGGAGGTGCTTTCTCACCCATCCTGGCTCTCCGGACGCTCTCTGCTTGCACCAAGCTGGGCTGCAGCTTGGCCAAGGGCTAAAATGAACCTCAGAGCACTCCAGAAGCTGCAGGGAAGGGATTGAAGCAATTGTGTCTCATCCAAAAGTACAACTCCATTAAGTTGCTGGGATGCATCCAGCAGCCCCACTCTGCTTGGTTCGATCTCTGCGTTGGTCACCAAGAGCCCCTTGAAGCATCACATCCTATTTTGCACCCTCCAAGCCTCTGGTTTCCGAGAAGTGCCTTTATATTGCAGCAGCAGCAATGGTTTATGGTGTTATGGTGTTCAGAATCAGGCTGAAGCTCTACCAAGGAGGAATTGCAGCTACTTGAAATAACACATAAAGAAACGCTAGAAGGGCAACTGAAGGGGGCTGTGCCAGTGCTGATCAGATCGGCCCTTCCTAAAAGCTGTGTCTCTGCCAGTTGGCACAACACTTTATAACTCTTTTCCTCCTTTCAGAGCGCTTCAATTTTCCCTCTCGCCCCTCCTGGAATTATTTAAGAACCTGCTATTTATTCTCCTAAAGTAATTACCCACTGCAGTGGAACAAACACATCACAGAACGATTGGTTGGGTTGGAAGGGACCTTAAAGCTCACTCAGCTCCAACCCCTGCCACGGGCAGGGACCCCTTCCACGGGCAGGGACCCCTTCCACTGGAGCAGCTTGCTCCAAGCCCCTGTGTCCAACCTGGCCTTGAGCACTGCCAGGGATGGGGCAGCCACAGCTTCTCTGGGCACCCTGTGCCAGCGCCTCAGCACCCTCACAGGGAAGAGCTTCTGCCTAAGAGCTCAGCTCAGTCTCCCCTCGGGCAGGTTCAAGCCATTCCCCTTGGCCTGTCCCTACAGGCCCTTGTCCCAAGCCCCTCTCCAGTTGAGCACTATTAAATGTGGATGAAGGGACAATGAGGTTTAACACTTCTTGAAGCCTGGTAATGGCATCAAGCCAGGCTGCAGCCTGCTCCTGCAAACCCCCTCTTGACCCACCAAGGTTTTCCTACCTGCAGACACCAATCCTGGTTCCATGGACCCCCATTCACAGATGTGGGTGGCATCAGTGGTTCCCATCCTGAGCTACCTCCTCTTCTCCCCAGCTCTCGGCTGCTTTAAGAAGTGCCTGAAGAACCCGCAGGGTTTTCAAGTCAACAGATTTTAGTGGTGGTGGGGAAAAGGCTCCGAGGGAAAGCTCCTGACTGAAAAGAAGAGGCTGTACAAGAGGACTGAGTCAGAGCACGTTACGCATGAGGGAACGCTCATTTTCGCATGCCACAAAACACTTCTCTCTCCAAACATGAGCACAGCAGTGATGTTCTCACCGGGGGAAAACTAATGAAGGTGTGTGAAAGGACCCAGCCCTGCTCCGGCTGGAAGGAGACAGGGACTCTGTGAACAGAACAGTTAATTGCACTTGGCAATCAGGAGCTCTGGTGTTCAGTTAGGGCTGGGAGATAGCACCTAACCCGCTCCAGACTCTTCCCGAGCCTTTGCAACTGCTTATTGTGCTTGTCAACAGCCCCATCGGCACAGCAGGGGAGCACTTATGGAGATATTTAGACCTTCTGGGTTTATTTGCTTACCCAGTTTAAACTCTCCATCAAACAGACACATTTAATAGTAAGTTTTAGGCTGCTTTCCTTGCAAAACAAGCCTGTATTGGGAAGGGATTGTTTTGCATGACATTGTATTGTATGGTGCAGCTGTGCCATCAGCAGCAGCTTCCCCCCCCCTCCAGTTTGGTTTTCCTACCATCAGTCACCCTACAGAAACCTCAAGCCCTTTTCTAGTGATAAAAGGGAAAAATACAGCCTATTTCCTAGCTAGAAGTGCTGTTTAATGAAAGCAACAGCACAAGGAGCAAAAGGTTTGCGGGAGCCACTGGATTCAGGGTAGGGATAACACTGATAAGCACGATGATGTTTCCAGTCCTCCCAAACTGGCACCAGTTAAATCACCCCATTTGAAACCCAACTGCTGGAGAGGTTCAACAGTGGGGAAGAAAGCAGATTCTAGTCACCAAAAGCAAACAAAGCCTCTGGAGAGCAAATGATGAGCAATATCCTGTCTGTGGGGCTGTGGAGCATCACCCAGAGGAGCGGGTGAGACCTCGGGATCCCTGCACCATGCTTGTCTCATCCCTGCAAACCAGGCAGTTCCAAGCACTTCCAAGCAGAGCTTTTCCCTTTTTTAACCCCATTTAGCTGCTTTTCCACGGGAAATTGTGTTTCTGCTTTCACGTAAGAGCCACAAAGCCAAAGGTTTCCTGAATTCCCTCTGTGAGTGTGAAGTTCAACTGCAGACCTTGCGTCACAACCTCCCTGCGTGCGCTTTGCCTCTTAAACCAGGATCTTTACAGAGGATCCAAATGAGCTGACTCCATTCTGCAGTGCCAGCTAACCTGCACCACGCTGGGATGAAACAGCATGAGGACAACTGAATGGTAACTGATATGGCTGGAATAAAAAGGGTTTGTTACCCGAATTCCTCCTGCTCTGCTGATGAACCAACTCTCAGCTCCTCCCGGTTCCTGCTCGGTTCTAGTCTAAGCTTTCATCTGAAGTAGGAATATAACATTCTGCAGCAGGATTTATTGCACAAACAGCACAGCAACCTAAATATAAATCCTGCTTAACCCATCTTCCTAGAGGAGCACTGGAAATGAGAAAGGAAATTGGATTTATTACAGGAACACAAACCTCCACATGGGTTCTACACTTGGTTTAGTGTACAGCTCATGAGAACAAGGGGGAAGAGCAGAGGTGAGTGATGCTGCGCTGCAGGTGTCCATGGGACATTCCCATCTGCTGATGGAATAAATGGGAGAAAAGCTCAGAATTGGCCAAAAAGCCGACTAAAATATTAACAGATCAAGAACTGGACCAAGAAGTGACGGCACCAGAACCATCCCTGCAGAAAACTGCCCGGAGCACCCAACAACCAAACAGCAAATGGTATTTGGAGACTTCCTGATTTCTTTTCACACTGTTATTAACCTGTAAAAGGCTGTAAGCTGTTCAAAACCTGGCAAAACCAGAGAAGCTGTGGCTGCCCCATCCCTGGCAGTGCTCAAGGCCAGGTTGGACACAGGGGCTTGGAGCAAGCTGCTCCAGTGGAAGGGGTCCCTGCCCGTGGCAGGGGTTGGCGCTGGAGGAGCTTTAAGGTCCCTTCCAACCCAAACTACCCTACAATTCCATGAAACCCAGCTTGATGGGCACTGGCAGTGCAAAATAAGCTGTTATATTACTTATTAGGTACCACTTCAGCTCACATATGTGCTGTTGCCCGAGAAGCCTCAAATTTAATCTCACCAGGCATTAAATACGTTGAACCTTTGGTTAAAAGGGTGATGCAGGTGGGTCAGGCACCTATACACAGGGCACTGTGCTCTCTGGGCTTCCCTGCTGGAAATTCCAGCCTCCGTGTGTGCACCTTCAACTCCAAATGAGTACCTGCTCAATGACATTACATCTGTCCAGCCAAACCCCAGCAACATCCCTGCCTGTGGCACAGGGTTGGAACTGGATGATCTTAAGGTCCTTTCCAACCCAAACCATTCTATGACTCTATAATATCAACCCTAGTTGGGGTTTCCCAAACGCAGGAAGGGTCATTCCAGCAGCTTAGACCCAAGTTTGGCTTGTTTTAAGAACTGTTCCTCTCTGGGGCAATAAAGGGTTGGTCTGCATCGAGGTTTGTCCATCCCCTCCACGTTGTAGGGCTGACCAGGGAGCAGGATCTGGGGCTCACGCACTCCCTCTGCCGGCTCCCTGCCAGCTCCTGATGAAGCTTTCGCCTCGCCTGAACTTCATCCACCAAAACAAACCATCGTGATTCACTGCAGAGTGAAGGCAAAACTGCACACGAGTCCTTCACCAGCAAGGAGGCTTTGAGACTTGGAAACAGAGGGTTTACCAAGAGAATGGGTAGATGCTTCCCCTGTTGGAGCGTACGCTGAGGAGAAACAGCTTGTACAGATAAAAACAGCTGATGGGATTTATCCAAACCTGTTGGTGATGATTCAACAGCAAGAACTCGATAACAGCAGCAAACACACCACAGCATCCTGAAAGAGCTCTCACCTTCCTCCTTCACTGATACAGCACAGCAGGGCTGGAGCTTATGGGCACCACTTGAAAGCTGCAGGTCAGTTACCTGGAGAGGGGCTTTGGACAAGGGATGTAGGGAGTAGGGACAGGGCAAGGGGAATGGCTTGAACCTGCCCGAGGGGAGACTGAGCTGAGCTCTTAGGCAGAAGCTCTTCCCTGTGAGGGTGCTGAGGCGCTGGCACAGGGTGCCCAGAGAAGCTGTGGCTGCCCCATCCCTGGCAGTGCTCAAGGCCAGGCTGGACACAGGGGCTTGGAGCAAGCTGCTCCAGTGGAAGGGGTCCCTGCCCATGGCAGGAGTTGGAGCTGGATGAGCTTTAAGGTCCCTTCAACCCAAACCAGGCTGGGTTTCTGTGCTGACTTGTGGGAATAGCATAAATGACACAGCACTCACTGCTTTTCCACAGACGTCTCTTTCACCCACCAAAGACACTCATAGTGGTTCATCTGTATACAGGTTTCAGGCAAATGAAAGCAAATTTATAGCTGAACCATGAGGAAACCACGTGCTGCTGACCTGAAACCCAGCCCGGGTCTGACTGCAGGAAAACTAAGCCGGAAAACACAAGTGTGAAACATCATTTCTCTGTTTTCCATTTTCACACAGCCCAAAGCCCATTTCTACATCCAAACCACCCAGAAAACCTGCTCAGGCCAAACAATTCCATGGGAAAGTCTTTGGGAAGGGTTTGCTCACAGAAACTAGGAGGTCCCCAAACACATTGGCTGATTTTGCCAGGCTGCAGCAATGCTTTTCAGTGCGGTTGGGATGAATTTTGAGACAACCACATCTTTCCTTTGCACTGTATAACCCAGTGACTCCAAACAGCTGCTCCCAGCACATTCCCACTGCAGTCCCGGAGGTGCCCACGTGCAGAGCAAACACTGCCACAGGAAAAAGCACCATGGCAAGTGTCAGAGTCCGACCCGGCACACGACTTCCTTGGCCAGGAAAGCCCTGGATCACATCCACCTCCTCAGCTCAGCCAGCAGAACAGGCAGCTCAGGAATGTCGCTTCCTACCAGTGCATCGCCTGTGGGTGAGTCTCTGCTGTCTGCTTCCTCCTGGGAGCTCCTCTGGTCTGCAGGGTTCTGAGCTTCACTGAGGGCACTCACAGGGTGTTTCCTCTCCCCTTCCTGCCCTGTGAAACTTGGGGAATTTGAGGATCATAGAATGAATCCCAGCCTGGTTTGGGTTGGAAGGGACCTTAAAGCTCCTCCAGCTCCAACCCCTGCCACAGGCAGGGACCCCTTCCACTGGAGCAGCTTGCTCCAAGCCCCTGTGCCCAACCTGGCCTTGAGCACTGCCAGGGATGGGGCAGCCACAGCTTCTCTGGGCACCCTGTGCCAGTGCCCTGAGCCCTTCATCCTTTTGTTGACTCAAGCATAAAGGGACAACAGGATCAGGAATTAGTGTGAGAGGGAAGCAAACTGCATGAGCTTTGCTTCCAAAACAACCCTGACAAAAGGCACCAAGAGACAAGACACACACACAGCGTCCTTCAGCACTTCAAGAGACTTAAATAAGCAGTGTCAATGCCCACACTGCAGCACTGGCCACAGAAACCAGGCAACCTCCTGTTGCTTCACCCAGCGGGACAACCAGTCAAGATTAAGGCTTCCAACACTGCTGCAACATTCCAGTTTAATGTTTCACTGTGGGAACGGGGAATGCAGTTTAGTGCGCAGGCAAATCAAGTGAAGCAAACACCAGGTCAAGGTCAGGCAGCTGGCCATGCCAAGTGCTCATACTGAAGCCTCTGGGTCTTTGGATGTGGTCTTTGGCTTAGCACCTGCATGGGAGGGAGGAAGAGTAGGGAATGATTTCAGTTTTGCAATGACCAAAGTTGCTCTGCAGCTGAATTCACACCCACAACGTTCCTCCATCCGCTGAGAAATGCGAGTGATGAGCAGTCACTGGAGGATTTCATCACAAAGGAAGATGAGCTCAAGGCTACTTCCAAGCCAAAGAGAAGAAGGATGCAGTGGGAAAAGCCATGTCTTCGTGCAGACTCAGCAGCCAAGGTTCAGTTTAAATCAATACCCCAGTGTTCAGATGGTGCTGACTTGGCAGCAGCTGGTGCAATGGTCTGATTGTGGTGAGCAAGCAGGGTGCTGAGATATCTCACACCATCTCCGCATGGACATCAGCAGTGTCTGAGCACAGCAAACAACGTTCTCCTCCTGAGCTTAACTCCTTGTTGCTGGGCTGTGGCATGCACTGGGTGTGTAACATGGGTTTTCATGATGTCCACTCACCTCCAACCTGCATTCCACCTTCAAACTAGTCTGTGTAACTCCTGGTAGGAAGCCTCTGATGAAAGCTACAAGCTCTGGAGTTAACCATCTAGCAAATATTGCCCAGGAGCAAGGCTGGATCAGCCCACAGAGAACTGAAGGGCAGAGCTGTTTAAACAGCAATTGCAACAATACAGAAAGCATTCTGTCTCTCTCTCAATGGTGGGAAAAAAGGAGTTTCTATGGATAGATCCACACCCAGACAGAACCCCCTCTGGCCACAGAGCACCCACCTGCCTGATACAGCTTCCAACACCTTCACACATGGCACAAGCGCAGAACCGGGTGTCCCAGTGCCGGGCTCGTGGTGATTAACCCCATTTCATAGGCACAGAAGCACCGAGAAGCTGAGGTCAAACAAGCCCTGGGCAGCACTGGGATTACAATAGAGCATCCCAGCTCCCTGACCTGTGCTGAAGAAATGGGGCCACCTCCTCCCCCAGTTCAGGTGAACACAGCACCAAGCGCTCTGGGTTTGAGCTGGAAACGATAGGCTGATCAAAGAGAAACAGGTGATGGGGAAGAGAGGAAGATGTCTGAAAAGCAGGCACAGATTTAAGTGCTTGCCTTGACAGCCGTGAAGAGAGCTCACCCAGAGCATGCCCAGCCCATCAGTGGGGTTTGTTAGCATAAGGGACCAACTAGGGAGGGCCAGCACCCCTCAGTCTCTGCGATCCGAGCCTACGTACATACCCCTTTGTCACACTGGATGGAGAGAAGAGCGGTGCCTCAGGCTCTGCATGCATGAGATGTCAGCGAAGGGCATCACCAGAGCCTGGGTAAGAGGCAGACACGGGTCTGGCTGTGGCAGCGTGGTCTCCTCATCACCCAAACCCCATCAGAGCCACTGGCAGTCTCCTGCAGTCCCTGTCAGTGCAGTGCTGGCAGGAGCAGAGGATTCCTTTAAGACGTTAGGGAGGTAAAGCAGATGGGGAGGGAAGGAGAAATACTTTCCTCTTCGGTGATACGAGCTTGCAAAACAGCCTGCAGGGTGGTGGCAACTGCAACCCTGTTATTACAGAACAGGGAGGACTGCTCTGTGTCCCCTCGGAGGCTTCAAGGGACAGGGAAATAGGGGAAAAGCCCCAAGGAAGAGCCATGCACTCAGTGCGAGGGGCTACAAACAGCATCAACAACCCCACCAAGCAACTGAGCCCCCTCCAGGGAAACACAACCCAGAAATTCCATGTAAAACACATTTTCTGAGCCACCCTACAGGCTGGAGGAGGATTCGCTGCCATTTCCACACAGGCTGGGAATTGGCTTCTCTTTTTATAGGCTTTTCTTTTATTCCCTAGCTAATGATAAAGGTGATGTTCTGAGGAGCAAAAGCACTGCCAGTCAGGGATGCATCACCATGGGGAAAGCAGCTCTTTCTGTCCTACATGTCATATCTCATGTCTAGCTCTTTAGGGAGGCTTCAAGCTACCAGATATACAATACTAAGAAAGAGAAGACCCCAAAATATAAGTCAAATCCACGTTATGTTCATAAGCAAATAAAAATTAAGGGAAATTGAGAGCACCTCTGCCACCCAAGGGCACCCCTTTCGAACTGATAACCACAGCCTGGCCTCACACCGAGCACATCGTCACACAGCATGAAACTCCAGGACATCACAGCATCCAAAAGCCAGGTTCAGAGCAGGCTGAAGCATCCCCCATGTCCCTGTCTGCAGAACAGGTCACCACTGCTTTGAACACTGAAGGTCCAGGAGGTTTGATGGAGTTGTGATGGGGAAAGAAAACAGCTGCCTAAAAACAAATGCAGGAAGAGAACATGTTCCACAGGGCAGAGGGAAGGTGGTGGCTCCTGGAGCTCAGTAACTGCAGGATGGATGTGACAACAATGGCATAAAGTAGCTGCTTTTGGGTTTCTTAAGGTGTTTTGGGCAGGTGCCTTCACACAGTGGCAGGAGGAGCCCATGTGCAGCTGACAGCAGTGACAAGAGAAAGAGAGATTCACTGGAAGTGCTTGACTTGTGCAGAGCTGTGCTTTTTGGACAGGCTCAGTACCCTGGGCACGCTCTGCCTCTTCCCTGGAAGCTCACTGTGAGGATAACAGCACCAAAGGGGTTGGCATCACAAAATACGGGGTTTGTTAAGGTTAACATGTATTTTGGGTAATGATCTTCAGCATTCAGTGACAGCCCCTTGGTCTCACCCCTGACCCAGGGCGGCAGAACACCTCCTAACACCATCCCTTCCAACCAACTCAAATCAAAGCATCTCTGCACCAAACACAACTTGCTCTGGAGAGCTGGGGGACCCCTAAATGCATCTCGAAGCCCTGATGGGGCTGTCACTACTGATCAGAGGTTGGACAAGGCTGGCAGTGGAAGGGAGCATCCCCACACCTCATCAATATGAACCTCCTGAGAAGCCCCAAAGCAACTGAAGCAGCTCTGCCACCTCGCCTTCAGCCTTCAGAGGCCCACACTGCTACAAAACATGCACAAGCACAGGACAAATAAGCCAGACAAGTGTTTCAAAAGGAGTCTGAAACTGAAGAGAGAGAGCACATGAGCTGCAAATGTTGCCTAGACTGGACTAGATAGGGGGAAAACAAACATTTCAGTAGGTGTTCAGCAGGCAAAGACAAATACCATAGAACTGAGGAAGCAAACAGAGACCACAGCATGGTCCAGTGTGGATGGAAGCAAAGCTCTAGGAGAACATCTGCAGCTCCTGAGAGCAGACTCCCGAAGGCAGGAGCCCTGTTTGCTGTTGCCCAACAGTGTTCCATTCGGATGCGTCACCCTGCTCTCCTTTAATCTAAGGCACAAGCAAGTTGAAAAGGGATTTTGACCTGAATATCTACACTACCTCAAAAGCTGCATTAGCTGTTAATGGCAGCACAACCCAGATACCTCGATGCAGCTCCCGGGGATGTCACCAACTGCAGATGGCCCCACTCAGGTCAGAAAACACACTCAAAAGGAGCTCCAACCTGGAGAAGCACCCATTGAGCACATTATCAGGGCCACTTGTCCTCTTTTCACAGGGTTTTATATAGATATGGACCAGATCCGAGCCTCTCTGCCTCTGACACCTTTCAGAAGCCCTCTCAGACATCCCCATGCGATGCTGCAGTTCAAAGACAAGGGCTTGCAGCTTATTTACATCCAACCTTAAGGACAATTTGTGAGGGCAAAGCCTGGCTCAGTGTTTCTCAACAAAGCTTGACAGGCCTAAATACACAGGGAAAGAGCTTCCCTCCGAGGAGCAGCTCTATTTACACAGAGAGTGGGAAGCCTTTTCCAGCAGCCCTCACTCACATCCTGTGGAAGCGGCTGGAACGGGCAGCGGGCAAAGCTGCCAAACCCCCAGGCTGCTTTGAAGCCCTGCTGAGACCTTTACAAACCAGTTGTGTGCTGGGAACACAGGGAGAAAGGCCCATCCCCTTCATCCCAGTGCTGGTGTGGCTGCTCCGGAGGGAACTCGGATCACAACTGGAAATCACACACAGTGCTTGGAAAGCCGACGAGAGGAGCAGTGAAATCCTGTCAAACCCAAGAGCTTCACTTCCCAATGTGGGAAGCACGCTGCTTGGGTGGAGTCAGCCATCAGGGAGAAGAGCAGGTAACACAGCAGGAAAAACATGCACAAACATCTTCACTATGTGAAAACAAGCACTGGATGTGGTTCTGCCTCTGCGAGGAGCGGGCAGGTACAAAAGACACAGTGAGGACTGGACACGGTGCAGGTACAGCTCTCATTGCTTGCCCGAATCCTGCCCAGGATCCTGCTCTTTCCTCTCCCACTTGTGACAGCAGGGAAAGACCGACCCCAGGCAAACCCAAGGGACACAACCAGCAGCATTGGGCCTTTCTGTGGCACAAGTGTAAGGAAAAAGGAAGGGGAGACGGTGGGAACACGCAGGGCTACGGAAATGTGGGAATAACAGCGAGTCCCTTAACTCCTGAATTAACCACCCAGCCCCGAGGTTTGGCTCTTCAGCAAGGCCAAGCCCAGGCTGCAACTGCTGCGCTGTGATATCAAACCCTGCATCAGCATCACGGACCTGGGGCTTCAGGAGGCAGAGGATGGGTAAAGGCATCCTGCCACCAGGTTAGGGGTGTAAGCTCCAGGGTGATGGATTGTAATGCATGCTCCTTTCAGGAGAGGGGAGGGCTCCCAGCTGCTGAGCTGCAGCCCGAGCCAGGCTCCCCACTGAGGACTAAACCCCATTTGAACCCCAGCACCATCCCTGCTGCTCAGTCGGGTATCCCCATGTACCGACCCGACCCAGCACAGCGCAGCCCAGCACTTCATCCCGCTTCTCTTTTGTTCTTCCACCATCACCCCCCCCAAACATGAATGAGACTTTAGGTTATCAAGAGCACGATTCCAAGGCTCCTAACAAACGCCCTGCTCCATCTGGAAACCCAAACGGGCTCCGAAGGAGAAGAGAGGGCTGCACAGCATGAGCTAATGCTGCCGAGCCCCTGCAGTGCCTGCCCAGCCCAGCCCCGGCGCGACAAGGGAAACACCACTAAATGAAGCCGTTCTCTCCTCGCCCACCGCAGATCAGCACCGAAGACAATGGCGAGGAAGGACCCAACCTCATCGCTTCAATGCAAGGGCTCTGAGGACCAAAACAAGCGCAGGGCGAGCAGCACACACGGCACGAACGCGAGATGTGGCTTCGGTAACGGGGAACAAGCAGAGGCTGAGCTTCACCTTTGTCTTTATACACGGAGGAGCCGCCTGTGGGGCTGGGGACACCTCAGCCCCCCAGCCCGCAGCTCCCACGCTGCTTTTGGGGGGAAATGCAAGGTTTTTTAGAGAAAGGGCAGGTTTTACCTCTCCCCAGCAGTAACAAGACCTGAGGCTGCGTTCCCCTCTCCTGCCGGGCAGGGAACGCGCTTCCCCCCCTCAATGGGGCGAGCAGCCCTCGGGGGCCGGACGCAGCACCCCCTAACCCGGGGGAACAGGGGCTCGGCCCCTTCGCCGTGGCCCCCTCCGGGCTCGGCCTGCCCGCCGCCGCAGCCCCCCGGGCAAGGGTCAATACCCGCCCCACGGAGCCCGCCGCTCACCTCCCTTCGCCCGCCGCAGCCAGGCCGGGCCCTCAGGGCTGCCGGCACCGGGTCCGCCGCGTCGCCCGGGTGACGGCTCGAACCGGCGCCGCCATCTTCCTCCCCTCCCTCCCGTCCGCCGCCAACCGCCGCTCCAGAGCGCACCGCGCAGGCGGCTTCGCCTCACGTAATGACGCGAGGAGAGGCGCCATGACGGGAAGGTCAAGTCGCGCCCGCCCGCCTTCCTGTGGCAGGGGAGGACGCCATGTTGGGGAGGTCCCGTCGTGGCGGGAGAGGCGCGGGCGCCATGTTGGGGAGGTCGCGCTGAGGAGAAGGCGCCATGTTAGGGAGGTCGCTCTATGGAGAAGGCGGTGGGGCGGCTCCTGCTCCTCCCCGACCGTACGGGGAGGGCTTTGCGGCTTTCCGGGCTCCCTCGCCGGCCACTGCTCGGGGAGGCACAGCCGGGTCGCCGGTTCAGTGCCCCAGCCGTTAGGAAGCGGTCATGTGGGGCTGGGTATGATGGAAGCTGTGGTGTGGAGGCCGAGGGGGAAAGCAGCAGCGAGGGAAGCAGCTTTGCTCTTTGCACTTCAGCGGTGTTACTTGAGGTCCTGAGGGATACAGAGGTGAGGGTTGTGTCTCATTGCCCCATTAAAGCCGCCTAAAAATCAATGAATCAATAAATAAACCCTACAAAAAATCAATACACCAGTAAAACCTAAAAAAAAATTAATCAATAAATAAATCAACCAATAACTGCCCCCAAATCAATAAATCAACCAATAAACCCTAAAAAATAATAATCAATAAACCCTACAAAAATCAATATGTCAATAAATTTTTGTTTTTTTTTGTAATCTATTAACCCTAAAAAAATGAATGTCAATAAATTAAGCAATAAACCCTAAACAATAATCAATAAACCCTACAAAAAATCAACGTATCAAAACAAATCAATAATCGATAAAACAATCTAAACCCAAAACCTCGATAAATCAACCAATAAATCGACCAGTTAACCCTAAAAAAAATCAATAAATAAACCAATAAATCCTAAACAATAATAAATCAATCAATAAACCCTAAAAAAACAATATTCAATGAATCAATAAACCCTAAAAAAATCAATGATAAATTAGTAAACCCTAAAAAAATCAATAATAAATCAATATACCTTAAAAAATCAACAATCAAGAAATTGATCAATAAACCCTAAATGTTAATAATAATTTAATAAACCCTAAAAAATCAGTAATAAATCAATACACTGTAAAAAAATCAATACCCAATAAATCAATAAACCCCAAAATCAATAAATCCATCAATAAATTCACTTTTTGGATGGGCGCTGCAGAACCTGCCCCAAATCCTTCCTTTTGCCCCCAAACGCTGCAGTTGCACTCATGGCTGTTCATGTCCTTGCAGCGTGCGGTGACCCAAGGGGTTTATCGGCTCTTCAATAGCTGCATTTACAGGGCCTGAACAAGGCACGGCTTTCCCGGTGCTTCCTTCTTCTCTTTGCCTTGGAAGTGCCCTTGAGCTCGGCTCCACTCGGGATGGGATCAGGCTGCTCGGGATGGATGTTTCCCGGTGGATGCAGGAGCGCTGTGGGATGGATCCGGCTGCAGGACAGCCCTGCTCGCTTCACGCTGGTTTTCCTGCATCCTCCTCACCAGGACACGGCATCGGCTGCCTATGGATGGGCAAAGCTTCCCTATGGGAGCCAGGCTCCCAGCAGAGCTCAGATCCATGGGGACACCCAGGACTTGTCCTGACCAAGCTCTTCCTTCCTATTGAAGGCCTCAGCAGCAGGTCAGCCACATCCCATCCTGGGCTCCATGCTGCCATGGGAGAAGTGGGATTCCTCTCTGCAGCGCTGGCTGCGGGCACTGGGTTCCATGGCACAGGACCTGCTTGGTGCTGTGCAGGATGGAGCAGCTCCTGCCCTCTGCTTCCAGTGGCCAGCAGTGACACAGCAAGGAATTCCACCAATTCCTGACACAGGGAAAACCAGCGTGAAGCGAGCAGGGCTGTCCTGCAGCCGGATCCATCCCACAGCGCTCCTGCATCCACCGGGAAACATCCATCCCGAGCAGCCTGATCCCATCCCGAGTGGAGCCGAGCTCAAGGGCACTTCCAAGGCAAAGAGAAGAAGGAAGCACCGGGAAAGCCGTGCCTTGTGCAGGCCCTGTAAATGCAGCTATTGAAGAGCCGATAAACCCCTTGGGTCACCGCACGCTGCAAGGACATGAACACCCATGAGTGCAACTGCAGCGTTTGGGGGCAGAAGGAAGGATTTTGGGGCAGGTTCTGTAGCACCCATGCAAAAAGTGAATTTATTGATGGATTTATTGATTTTGGGGGTTTATTGATGGATTCATTGATTTTTTTTAGGGCTTATTGATTGATTTATAGATTTTGGGGTGTTATTGATTGATTCATTATTTTTTTAGGGCTTATTGATTGATTTATAGATTGCGGGGGTTTATTGATTGATTTATCGATTTTTGGGGTGTATTGGTTGATTTATCGATTTGGGAGGGTTTATTGATTAATTTATTGATTTTTGGGGGTTTATTGATTGATTCATTGATTTTTTTAGGGCTTATTGATTGATTTCTAGATTTGGGGGGGTTATTGATTGATTTATCAATTTTTGGGGTGTATTGGTTGATTTATCGATTTTGGTGGGGTTTATTGATTGATTTATTGTTTTTTTAGGCTGCTGGAATGGGGCAATGAGACACAATCCTTACCCTGGAGACACTCCAAAAGTGAATGCAGTTGTGTCTGTCGTGGCAAGAAACAAGAGGAAATGAATAAATGACGTTTTATTTTGGGTTTAAGGGTTGGGACTGAACACTGGGGAGTAGCTGAGGTGTTAATGGAGCAGCGGTGGGAAGGCCAGACGGGTTGTGGGACTGGATGAGAATGGCTAAAGGAAGGGAAACCACCCCAAAACCTCGAGTGCCCCTAGATCGACACAGGTCCTCCCGGCCGCCAGGGGGCGCTGGCGCGCCGCCTCTTCTCCTGCCCCCGCCGCCCGGCCGCACGTGCTCGCCTGCAGCGGCTCCCAGCGCACGCGCCGCCAGCCTCACCTCTCCCCGGGGCGCTCGCGGCGGGGGCGCGCATGCGCGGTGCGCGGCTGGCGGCGGCGGAGGGCAATTAAAATGGAAGATGAGGAGGTCGCCGAGAGCTGGGAGGAGGCGGCCGACAGCGGGGTGAGCCCGGCGGCGGGGCCGGCACAGGGCACCGGGCAGTGGGCACCGGGCACCGGGCGGTAGTGGAGCGGGAGGGACCGACAACCGGCCGGGCGCGGTCAGCGGGGCGGCGGGCCCCGAGCGCCTGCTAGGCCTCTTAAAGGGACCGCGGCCTCGCTCGGTGAGGGGGGGCTGTACCCGGACTCAGCGCCTCCCGCTCGCCTCTTCTCCATCCCCCGGTGCTGTGGGAGCCGCTTCCCGCCCCTCCGGCAGCCCCCCGGTGCCCAGACACACTTCTCTGTCCCTCCGGCCGTGTGGGGCTGCGGGCAGGGCGGCAGCGGCCGGGCCGGGACAAAGCTGCGGGCGCTGGGGAGCGTGGGGGGGTGCTGGGTCCTTGTGCTGAGCGGCCACGGCAGAATAAGCCACGTTAAGCCCCGCAGGGTGGGCTGTGTCTGCCGGGGGGGGGGTCACAGCCAAAGCCCCTTTCCCCCCTTGGCTCCGTGTTAACGTGCTGCTTCACTAGGACAAACGGTGGCTCGTAGCTGAGGTTCTCGCTTGCTGTTCCTAGCTCCAGAGCTGAGGTTCTCCTCGCTGAGAGGCTCTGAAGCGTGAAATAAAGCCATTGCTTTAGCAGGGGGGTGGGTTGGGGTCTGTGGGGGGCTCACACCGAGGGAGAGGAAGCCCTTTACCAGGCACGCTCATGTCCGAACGCGTTCATTACGAACCAGAGGGCAAAAGGACTTTGTAACAATGACTTGGTGAAAAGGCTGAGGCTGCTGGGGGGATTGGGTTACGTCTGCCCAGCAAGAGGGTGGCAAAATAGAGCCTGTAACTCAACCCATGCCCGAGCCCTGAGCTCGCCCCGTGCCAGGGCCTGTGGAGCCTTGTGCTGGGTGGTGCGGTTCGGTCACTCCATGAAGGGACATAACTCGTGTCCCCGGCAATGCTGATAGCTGTGGCCTTGAGTAATGGTTTAAAATTGCAGGGCTGCTCAGATCCCGGCCAGCCGTTGTCTGCCCTCACTGTCCTTTCGAGCCTGTACCTTGTAGGTGTGCTTCTAAAGCCCTTAGAAGGAAAAGGCCGTTCTCAGCCCTTTTCCCAGTTCAAACTCATGGGGTTTCTGTCTTCATCAAGCTCTCCTGAGGAGCTGCTGCTGCTCTTGCAGCTGCTTTGGCAGTTGTCAGGGCTTGGGGTCCCTGCAGAAGCAAAGGTGTCTGCGGCAGGAGCTCCTCTTGTGTAAGACAAGGGCCAGGAGCTGCCTCCTGCCATCTGCTGTGATTCAGAAAGGTCATTCCCAAGCCCTGCCTGGCAGGAAGGAGCCCCTCTGCTGCTGCCGGTGGCTGCAGGAAGCACGGTGAGATGGAACAGGGGAGCCCAGCCTCTGCCTGACCAAGGGTTCCCATGGTCTCAATGGATGTGGATGCGGTTGGGCTGTGCTGCTGCAGCATCAGAGCTACCAGAGGTGGAGAGCAGAGGGCAGGAAAAGGCCATGCTGCAGAGCAGCAGCGAGACTGATTCACTTGTCGGCTGGGCTCTGTGCCCAAGCCCTGCTGCTGTTGTGGGCCTGGAGCCTGGGACCTGCCCGAGTGAGATGGGCCTCATGGTGGAGGTGAAAAAGGATGCACAGGGAAGGGGTGAGGTGGCCAGGTCCTGTCAGCACAGGGTATGTGCATCTTTAGACAGGCTGAGAACACTGGGGCTGTGCAGCCTGGAGAAGAGAAGCTGTGTGGAGACCTCAGAGCAGCTTCCAGTGTCTGAAGGGGGCTGCAAGGATGCTGGAGAGGGACTCTTCATCAGGGACTGGAGTGATAGGACAAGGAGTGATGGGTTCAAACTGAAACAGAGGAAGTTCAGGTTAAATATAAGGGAAGAGCTCTTTACTGTGAGGGTGCTGAGGCGCTGGCACAGGGTGCCCAGAGAAGCTGTGGCTGCCCCATCCCTGGCAGTGCTCAAGGCCAGGTTGGATACAGGGGCTTGGAGCAAGCTGCTCTAGGGGAAGGGGTCCCTACCCGTGGCAGGAGATTGGAACTGAATGATCTCTGTGTCCTTTCTAATCCAAACCAGGCTGGGATTCCATGACCCTATGACTGTGAGACTTCCAGCTGCTTGAGGACCAGCTGCTGATGCAGAGGAGCAGCTGGCCCTTCCCTGGGGCTGGGGATGCACCAGCTGACTGCTTGCAAACCCTCCATCCTCCCTGGCCTGGTTTATGGCCGGTACTCCTGAGGATGCTCAGCCACCTCTGCAGCCAGCTGGGATGCTCCTGTCTGAGCTAAGGGGCAGGATGGGCAAGCTGCTCTAGTGGAAGGTGTCCCTGCCCATGGCAGGGGTTGGGACTGGATGAGCTTTAAGGTCCCTTCCAACCCAAACCAGGCTGGGATTCTGTGATTTTATTCTTCTGCTTTTATCTCACTTGCCGTGGATTGGAGGCGGCACAAGACAGATCCCAAAAAGGCACAAGCCAGCAGCAGCCAGTGCTCAAGAGGAATATGCGATAAAACATAAGTCACACATGTTTTATCAGCAGCTTTAAACACAGACTCTGCTCCCCCTACTTCAAACACTTGAGGACCCGAGTTGCTATCATTTATGTTAGGCCCTTGAGCACATCTCTGAGGGAGCAGCAGAGGTGTAGCAGATCCTGGATGGGCTTTGGGATATGTTGCTTGCTTCTCCCTGTGTAACTTGTTAATATTCCACCCAGATGGGTTCCTTAGGACAAAGAGCACATCACATGTTAGTGCTGGTCCTGGTCTGGGTGTGAACTTGTGCACAAGGCCTTCAAGAAGGTGGTTCCAGCCTGCCCAGAGGTGCTGCGGTCTCTCGGTTACAATTCACTTCCCATCTCTCTTATAGATCTACCTTCCAGCGGAGGCAGTGCTAAAATCTCTGTAAGTTAAGGGGAAACCCCCCAAGAAACCTGTGGCAGACCTTCTGCCTTGGTTTGGTCGGTCAAGCAGCTCCTCAAGCATGTCTGCTGCTCTTGAGGTTGCCTTTTTGGGTCTTCACATCTTCAATGTGGTTTCTATTTGTGTTTTACCCCCATGTCACTGGAGTTCCCCAGTGCTTGCCACAGAAAGGAGCAGCTCTTTATGTACATGCCACCCCTGAGCAACCGCATGCAGCAGAGCTCTGGGGGACCTCTCCATCCGTGTTACCCCATTGCTGCCTCATTACACCTTGAAAACGCCTGTGGAATGGGGAGGCTTTGCTGCTCTGTGAATTACGGGTGGAAAACAGGGCGTAAATAACAACTGAAGTGTCTAAATGAGGAGTCTGGGTTAGTAAACACTCGGATGACTTCATACAGGGCTTTTGTGTGGCCTGGCTGGCTGTAGGGAAGAGGGACTCATGGATGAGAAAGGTCTATCTGGGCCACCTCAGTCTGTTTACCTGCCTGAACCTAATAATTAAGCATCAGGTGGGAAGCTGAGCTCCAAAACTGGGATGGAAGCCCCATGTCCTGGTCACAGGTAACCTGCAGTCTTGAACCAGTGCCCTTCAAGCTGTTCAGGGATTGCTTATTCCTTTGTTAAGGAGAATTTGTATCAGTGTCATCTGAATTAGGAACTTATGTTTTCTCTGTACAGATTCTGAGTTGAAATCAGTCTGGCAGCCCAAAATGGGTTAAAAACTGTAAAACCTGATCCTCTTGGGTGTCTTTTCTCCACCTCTGTTTGCTGCTGATGGACAGTTTACAGGGCAGTTTGCTCCTAACCACTGCATCCAACCTTCCTACTGGCCCTTCACACCTATCCCATCGCAGTCCAGAGTCAAAGTCCCTTGCTCAGGCTGCTCCTTGCTTCACTGGTCACCACCAGCACGAGAAGCTCACCCTGATGATCTGCAGCCCAGGCACTGGGGAGGATGGGAGCAGCTGAATGTGTGTCACTGAACTTTGTCCCTCCTGCGTGGGGACAGGGGTTGTTGCCTGCTTGTGCTGTGGCGCTCGGTGAGGACCCGAGGTGGGGAAGAAAACCTCCTTTTTGTCACCTCTTAGAGGGCCTGGATTTGAGCCTGCAGCAAAGGCAGAGCGTTCCCTGCTTGTAAAGGTTTTAGCTTGGAGTTGCTAAATGGGTTTGAAGCACAGAGAAGTCGAAAGGGAAATGTTTCCATGTGCAGTGCTGTGACTCCAGTCCAGCTTGTGCCACCAGAGGAGGAACTGATGGGGTTTTGGTTTGCAGGAGCTGCACCCGGGAGGATCACTGTGGGTTTTGATGTCAGGGCTGTGAGGATCACAGAACCCCAGCCTGGTTTGGGTTGGAAGGGACCTTAAAGCTCTTCCAGCACCAACCCCTGCCACGAGCAGGGACCCCTTCCACTGGAGCAGCTTGCTCCAAGCCCCTGTGTCCAACCTGGCCTTGAGCACTGCCAGGGATGGGGCAGCCACAGCTTCTCTGGGCACCCTGTGCCAGCGCCTCAGCACCCTCACAGGGAAGAGCTTCTGCCTAAGAGCTCAGCTCAGTCTCCCCTCGGGCAGGTTCAAGCCATTCCCCTTGGCCTGTCCCTACAGGCCCTTGCCCAAAGCCCCTTTCCAGGTTTCCTGCAGCCCCTTTAGGATGGGTTTTGTCTTCACAGACTAAAATGCCGTTTGTAAAGCCTTTGCTGACTGTTCCCTTTAGGTGTTTGCAGTGTCACCAGAACCTTAAAGCTGGGAAAGGAAAGGTTCCGTTCCTGCTGCTCAGGGTTGCTGGGGCAAAGGAGGTTGGTTTGGTAGGGGAAAATGATGTTTGCAGGTTGGGAGTGGCTTTGGGGATGTTGCTGCAAGTCCTGCCCATGTCACTCAGACCTTGAGGAGCAGCTGGATGTGACCCTGTGCAGGGACATGGGTGCGGAAGGCAGAGGTGATCTTCAGGATTAAGGGATCTTCCAGGCCCTTGGCAGAGGGCTTTTGCTAGGTCTTAATCTCTGTTTTGCTTCTAGGTTGATAAAGGGTGTCAGTCAGTTCCCACTCTGCACGTGGGAAGTGTGTGTCCCAAGTGCTTCCCCCCTCCTGTAGCGTGTCCGTGCTGGGAATACCGTGTGGCGCCGACCAGGCTCGTTCCCAAAATACTCCCGTGTCCTGTTTCCCAGTATCCCGCTGCCAGGAGCGTTACCTACCTATGGACGATGTATATGCCTGCGCACTGAGAAGCATCTGAGGCACCATCCGCTGCCAGGGTTTAACATAAGCAGAGTAACACGGGGAATTAATTAATGCAGCAGTGTTGATTCCCAGGATAGCCTCAGGAATTGCAATGGGCCTGTAATTAATAGGAGATTAATTTATCTTCAGAGCAAAGAAGCAGGTACCTAATGAGGAGCAGCTTGGAGGTGGCGGAGGATTATCTGCTCCTGCTCAGGCTTGATGGTGCTTTTGGTGAGTCTGTCTCTGCTGCTGTGAGGGGTTAGGAATCAGGAGCAGCTCTGATAACCTCAGCTCTGAGAACCTGGTTCCTGTCTAAAGAAGAGAATATGAGCCAGGCCTCGAAGTTCATCTCCTGTCCTTCAGAAGATGCCAGAGGAGCTGGTGGTGCTCTGGTCCAGACAAGGCTTTGGTTCGGTTGGTGAAGGAGGATGCAGCTCCCTCTTTCTGGGTTTGATCTTACACATCACTTGGGTGAGGAAGGGTGGAGGGTTGTGCGCAGGGGGTATGTCCAGTAAATACATCCCAGACTGGCTAATGGTTTTCTAGAGCATGTGATATGTTATCACCTATCTAGGAGAGCTTCCTGTATCCATGACTATGCTGGTGGCTGTCTCCTGTATTCCTGCAGTCACCTTATTTGGGAGGTGGAGAGGAATTGTCCTCCCATCAGAAGGGGTTGGTGTAAAGCCCAAACCTCTGCTTCCCTTCAGACATTCAGTCCTGGTTACTCACTGAACTGGAAATAAACCCCAGCACTGTGTTGTCATCCCTTCCCCTGCTCCACCAGAGCTGGAGTTGAGTCTGATCAGTCCCTGCTGGCAGGGATGGGAAGGATAATTCCACAGACGTATCTAATGCATTACAGTTACTCCAGCAAAGTTCTTCCAGCCACGTTAGGGCTGACTCCAGCCTCTCCCTGTGCTTTGCAATACTCTGGGAAACTGGGTTTCCTTGGGAATGTGCCTAAACCCTATGGGGACACCCCTCCAGGGGTGTGGGGGGGCAGCATCGGTCTCCAAGTACCCATAACATTACTGAGCTGTCCTCTGTGTTGGTGGGGTTCTTACTTGGGATGGGTCTGAGCAGCAGGTTTGTGTGTTGGTGTCTGTCCAGCAGCCTTCCAGAGGTATTCTGTCAATCCTTTTCTACATTGCTGTTTGTCCCGGGGTTAAAGGCTTGGAAGGATGGCTGGGATGGGGCTGGAGTTGTTTCCATGACGTCCTCACCTACAAATGCAGCTTAAATGTCAAAGAACAGTGTCTTCTTCATGCTCTCTGTGTGTGTTTGGGTCCTTTTTAGGCCCCAGACATAATAGCCCTAAAAATAGTTTGCTGAGATTCTTTGCTAATCCTTGGGGCGGGTGGTTTGAACAGGAGGGGGGTGTGGAAAGTATAGAAATAAGGGGTTGGTTGGGTATAGATAGAAGTTGATTTGGGAAATAGAAGTCAGGAGAGCTTCCTAAGGAGGCCATGCCTGGGTTTGGGATCTGGGGATGTGCAGTGTGATGCCCCGGGGTGCCAGCTCTGGTGGCCTCTCCTGTGGGCTCGTGCCTTTGGGTTGTTGTAGTGCTCCTGGCATTCACCCTGCACGTCAGGGCCTAATTTTATCCCATTACCACCCAGCTTGGTGGCAGCGTGACACAGCAGTGGACAGGGAATGACATCAGCAGGCAAACACCTCCCCACAGAGCAGCGGCAGGGTATGTCAGGCTGCTTTTCCATGAGGAATGAGCCGTGTCGAGGTGGTTCTGCTGCTCTGCTTCGTGCAGCGTGGTCCATGTGTGAGGCTGGGTCTGGCAGCATCATTCAGGGCTGCCTGCCTGCATCTGGGGTGCTCTCCACATCCAAACACCTCCGCTTCAGGCACAGTCGTGTTCAACGCCCAGAGCTTGACTCTTGCTGAGGGAAAACGGGGTCAAGCCCTGCATTTCAGAGAACACAACATTGAACACATCAAGAGGTGCACGTGAGGAGGGAGCTGCTGTTATTACACTAGCCCTTGCATGCAAAGGGAGGCTCTTTGTACCCGATGGAGGCAGCTGGAATCCTCTCAGCAGCACAGCACCGTGTGAGGCTAGCGTGGCTGGGGTGAAGTGAGACGTGTGTATTGGGGGTGATGGCTGGGTGATGCTGTTCTGCCAGGATCTGTATGTGTGAAGGAAGCAGAGCACATCGTGGCTCCGAGCTGATGTTGGACTTGGAGTGGTTTAGCTGCTCTTTACTTTGCTCTTGGGTGAGGAGCCGGGGTGTGGTGGCTGGTGAACAGCACTTGGTGACCACTGACAACTGTGGAGGGATGCGGAGACCTCAGAGCAGCTTCCAGTGTGTGAAGGGGGCTGCAAGGATGCTGGAGAGGGACTCTTCATCAGGGACTGGAGTGATAGGACAAGCGGTGATGGGTTCAAACTGAAACAGGGGAAGTTCAGGTTGGAGATAAGGCAGAAGCTCTTCCCTGTGAGGGTGCTGAGGCGCTGGCACAGGGTGCCCAGAGAAGCTGTGGCTGCCCCATCCCTGGCAGTGCTCAAGGCCAGGTTGGACACAGGGGCTTGGAGCAAGCTGCTCCAGTGGAAGGGGTCCTGCCCATGGCAGGGGTTGGGAATGGAGGAGCTTTAAGGTCTCTTCCAACACAAACCAGGCTGGGGTTCTGTGCCGAGAGACAAAACACCAAGTGTTTTGCCAGCAGTTATCTGCACAGGAGTCAAGCAGACATGGAAAGGAATTGTTCTGGGGAGCAGTGTGTCCCAAACACAGGTTTTGAAGGATTCCTTGTGTGTGTTAAGCAAAGCACAGGGCTCTGTTTCTGGTAGGGGAAGCTGCAGGCTCTGGCGTCAGAGGATGTCTCTGTGTGTGTGTGTGAGGGTGTGCAGAGCTGCTCAGCCCTGTGCCAGGCCCATTAATCAGGTATTTGTCACCCGCTGAGGTGGATCCAAGGCTGTGCAATTACAGGATCTCATAGGCCAGCACATGGACCAGGGCTTGAGCCCCAGGACTGACCTGCAGCACCACCAGGAATGTGGGAATGTGGCGTGTGTCAAACCCAGCTCCTGCACCAGGGAGGAGAGCGCAGGCAGAGCCTTCCTTGCCATGTCTGTGCCCCATGGGCCTCACCGGGCGCTGCTGAGCTTGTCTTGTGTGGTTCAGCACCATGACTCTTGAAGGTGCCTTCCCCACCCTGCTTCATCTTCCTGTCGTCCTCTCCTCTGCTTGAAGGCTCTAATGAGGGATGTTTAAGGATGTTCCTTCCAGTTCACTGCTCCCAGGTGCCCCAGAGAGGTGTGGTGAGCGGTCTGAGTTGGAAAAAGTGCTTTAAACACTCTTCTCCAGCAGGATACGGCCTCTCCTGGTGTGGGCACGTGAGAAACCCCTTCCCCTTAGTCTGGCTGTCACTGTTTGCCAGCAGTTGCTCTATGAGGCCTCCATCCTTGCTGGGATATCCAGCTTCTCTGGGCACCCTGTGCCAGCGCCTCAGCACCCTCACAGGGAAGAGCTTCTGCCTAAGAGCTCAGCTCAGTCTCCCCTTGGGCAGGTTCAAGCCATTCCCCTTGGCCTGTCCCTACAGGCCCTTGTCCCAAGCCCCTCTCCAGGTTTCCTGCAGCCCCTTTAGGCACTGGAGCTGCTCTAAGGTCTCCCCTTCAGGAGCCTTCTCTTCTCCAGGCTGCCCCAGCCCAGCTCTCTCAGCCTGGCTCCAGAGCAGAGCTGCTCCAGCCCTCGCAGCATCTCCATGGCCTCCTCTGGCCTCGCTCCAGCAGCTCCAGGTCCCTCTTGTGCTGCTGCCCCAGAGCTGGATCAGGGCTGCAGGGGGGGTCTCCCCAGAGCACAGCAGAGGGGCAGGATCCCCTCCCTGAGCTGCTGCTCACGCTCTGGAGGTGCAGCCCAGCACACGGGGGGGGTTCTGGGCTGCGTGACCAAGCACAGGCGCTGTGGTTTGGCTCCTTGTTGTGACTTGTGTTCATTCCCTGCTTACTGGGGCAGCAGGGAATTACTGTGCAAACCAGTTTGTTCCCTGGGTTGTGCCTGTTGTGGTTTCTGACAGCAGGGCAGGGAGCTCACGGTGCAGTTGAGCAAACCAGCCCCAAAAGTGGAGCAGCTGCATCCTGCCAGGAGCTTGGGATTCCTGCAGTATTGCAGGTATCAGCTGGTGCAGCTGGGACGCTCTCAGGTGGCTTTGTTCCTCTTCCCGTTGATGGTTAAACACATCATTGCATCAGTGAGGATCCTGGAAGCCAGCTTTGTTTTCCTGGTTAGCCAAGAGTCCCTGCAGACTTGCTCCCGTTGCAAAGCACAGGCCCCTTTGGGAAGCCTGGCACAGAAGGTGACATGCTTAACCACACTCGGTTGGCACTGGGGGTCCTTGCAATGCCTCTGTGCCCATGGATGGCTGCAGCGATGGTGCGGAGGGGAGAAGCACAAGGAGGAGGCTCAGCTCTGGGTGCAGCGGGGCAGGGCAGGGCAGGCTTTGGGAAGGAGGGCTCATTGCAGCAGGAATGTGGCCCTGCCGGCCAGGCCTGCGGATGGCTGCAGGCTGCGGGGCTGACATCAGGCACACGGAAGGATGTGATCGGCCCGGCCGGCGCCTGCTGCTGCTGCTGCTGCTGCTGCTGCTGCTGCTGCTGCTCTGCCCCAGAGCTTTGGTGCCAGCTCCCCCTCGGATCCAGGAACACCTCCCTGCTATCCCCATGGCTCCTCACCCTCAACAGGGCTCTCCTGCCAGCTGAAGTGCTTACAATGAGCCAGGAGTGCTGCCCCTGCGCCGTGACACCCAAGACCCACGGCCTGCTGGAGGTGTATGAATGGCTATGGATGTAGGTGGTGCCTTGGCTCTTGTCTGCCTCTTGATTTGCAGGTCATCCTCAGGTGAAGACATGCACTCTGTTTGTGCCCCCTTTATGGTTTCACTGGAAAGTGGAATGAAATATGGGTGCAGACAGACTCAAGCTCCAATCCTTGAGATGAGCCTTCAGGTTTTCATCTTCTTCCTTCCTTCCTTTCTTTCATCTTCATCTTTCCTCTTCTTCCTTTCTAGGAGATAGACAGACGGTTGGAGAAGAAGCTGAAGATCACACAGAAGGAAAGGTAATGGTGCTGCACGGCTTGGTTTAAAACCCTGCCTTCTTTTCCTGAGGTCTGGGGAGCGGGGACAGCAGGGAAACGGCTTCCAACAGGGGAAGCCGCCGAGTTCCGAGCTCAGAACCAGGGAATTCCGTGCTCATGCCACTAGATGGCCCTTTCGATCCATAACGGCGGAGTGGAAAGCTGCTGGGAGTGAGCTTATTTCAGAGCTGGGCCTTCCAGGCTGGCTGCAGCTGCAGCCTTGGAGAAGCCAGGTAGGAAAGAGGCACTGAGGGTGAGTCAGGTAATCCCAGCTCCCAGCCCTGGCTTGGTTTGACAGGTCTTGCATCAGTGAGACTCTCTCTTCCTGCTTGCTTAGGGTTGGGATGGGATGGGATGGGATGGGATGGGATGGGATGGGATGGGATGGGATGGGATGGGGGGGGTGTTACTGCCTGCTTGTAATCACTCCTGACAGGTCGTTCGTTGTGGTGGGTTCGTTTTCACCCCTTTGATTCCTGGGAGGCCGCTCAAGGGGTCTGTGGGTATGCCCCACAGGGAAGGGACCATAGCAGCAATGCCGATGGTGACAGGGACCAAGGCTGGCTCCGAGGTGTGAAATGTCAGCTCGGGCTGGGTGTCCTGGTGAGGGCAGCCCTAACAGGGAATGGGATCATGGTGCTGATACCAATATCTGCACGTAGAAACACTGAACCTTCAGCCTAGGGTCTGCTTCCCTTTGCTTGAAGATGTGGAAGGCAGAAGGGACTGATTTTCCATCCCTACTGATCTGCTCTAGGGTTACAAATACAGCAGGGTCTTTAATTATCACAGGATGACATCCGACAGGCAGGAATTCCCATGGACAGCAGGAAAACCCGCTCGGTGCCGGGAACCAGAACCAACCTCCTCTTTATCCCTTTTCCAGCAGCAGAAAGTCCAAATCCCCTCCCAAAGTGCCGATCGTGATTCAGGACGACAGCCTCCCCGCAGGGCCTCCCCCCCAGATCCGCATCCTCAAGAGGCCGACCACCAACGGCGTGCTCAGCAACCCCAACTCCGCCAGCAGGCCGGCATTCCCGGTGAAGTCCTTGGCGCAGCGGGAAGCGGAGTACGCGGAAGCCAGGAAGCGAATACTGGGCAGCGCCAGCCCCGAAGAAGAGCAGGAGAAACCCATCCTGGATAGGTGAGAGCAGCTCCCTGGACAGAAGCTCCTTGGAGAGCAAAGTGAGGCCATCAGGGAGAAGGTGTTGCTTTGGGAGCAAGCAGGGAGGCCTGAACCTCAAATAGATGGGACTGCAGGGAAGTGCCTGATGTGGCTGTTCAGGTGATCTTTGATCCCTGGAAGAGCATGCCTGGGGGGAAAGAGAGGTGTGTGGGCAACCAGGGTTCGTGGAGCCCAGCCTGGTTTGGGTTAAGGGACCTTAAAGCTCCTCCAGCTCCAACCCCTGCCACAGGCAGGGACCCCTTCCACTGGAGCAGCTTGCTCCAAGCCCCTGTGTCCAACCTGGCCTTGAGCACTGCCAGGGATGGGGCAGCCACAGCTTCTCTGGGCACCCTGTGCCAGCGCCTCAGCACCCTCACAGGGAAGAGCTTCTGCCTAAGAGCTCAGCTCAGTCTCCCCTCGGGCAGGTTCAAGCCATTCCCCTTGGCCTGTCCCTACAGGCCCTTGTCCCAAGCCCCTCTCCAGCTTTCCTGCAGCCCCTTTAGGCACTGGAGCTGCTCTCAGGTCTCCCCTTCAGGAGCCTTCTCTTCTCCAGGCTGCCCCAGCCCAGCTCTCTCAGCCTGGCTCCAGAGCAGAGCTGCTCCAGCCCTCGCAGCATCTCCATGGCCTCCTCTGGCCTCGCTCCAGCAGCTCCAGGTCCCTCTTGTGCTGCTGCCCCAGAGCTGGATCAGGGCTGCAGGGGGGGTCTCCCCAGAGCACAGCAGAGGGGCAGGATCCCCTCCCTGAGCTGCTGCTCACGCTCTGGGGGTGCAGCCCAGCACACGGGGGGGCTCTTCCTGGGTTATCCCAGCAGGACATTTCTTCATCTGCCCTGAGGGTTTAGACTTGAGGAAACCACCACACGCAGAAGGGAGGGTGTGAATGCTCTTTACTGCGCACAGGTCACTTGGACGCATTGTGCTGAGTTCTTTGGATACAAACCTAGGTGCTGGTCTGGGTTGGGTCACATTCCTGGTCCCAGGGAGTGATGTGCACTGATTGTTCCGTGGTGGTGGCTCCTCACTGAGGCGGGTGCAGGATCACAGCATCCCAGGCTGGAAGGGACCTCAGGGATCACCAGATCCAACTCCTCCTCTGACCTCCTCTCTCCTTGCAGGCCCCCCAGGATCTCCCAGCCAGAAGACACCAGGCAGCCCAACAATGTGATCAGGCAACCCCTGGGTCCCGACGGCTCCCAAGGCTTCAAGCAGCGCAGATAGAGGCGGGCAGGAGGGAGATGCTGCTGCGGGAGGCAGCGCCCGCTGCCCTGCATCGGACTTGAGCAAAGGGAACTCCCCGGGTTCTTTGCACTGTGATCCCCTTTGCTCTGCCCACTGTGACCTTCACCCCACGCACTGTGACCTCCCCTCGCCACCCACTGTGACCCACAGACGGCGAAGGGCTGTCCCCGCATGGCCGGGACGACAAGGGGGGGGGTTAAAGGACTCGGATGGGTGCAGGGAGCCGCGGGCACGGTGCTTGGGTTGCAGCTAGCGCCAGCAATAACGTTTGTCGTCCTCGTCACCCGGGATTTAAGGAAGCAGAACCCCTGGGAATGCTCCCCAGATGCACGTGTTGTCCTCCTCGCCTTAGGAGCGAGTTCTGGTTCAAAGGATCTCTATCTCATGTCCTCTTTGCTGTCTGTATGGCGGAGCACATGGGATGGGTTTGAGCTCTTGGGGCTCGTTGTGAGAGGGAGTTAAGCTTCCAACAAGGAATTTCAATGAATTGCTGCAGCTTTTCCCAGCTCGCCTTTGGCAGCTGCTTGCTTCTCCTTCTCCATTTCCACTTCTGCCAAGCACAGGGGGTGCAGACTCCAGGTTCCCCCCTTTGGGAGCCGTCGGAGCCCGATGACCGTGTTTACATCCTGCTCCTGGTAGAGCTTGGCTGGTGTTTTCTGCTGGCTTTGAGGAAAAGCTTCAAATCATCTTTTTTGGTTGTTTTTTGGCTTTCTTTTTGTATCTAGGGAGCGTGCCCCCACCCCAGGAAAACGCTTCCCACGTGGCTGAGAGCACCAGGAGGTGAAGGATTAGGAATCCATTGCACGGAGAAGGAGGTGCTGCTCTGGTCCGTGGAATGAGGCTTGTGTGGCCAGGGAATGGGGTTTGCCATGGCGCTGGCTCCGAGTGTCACGGATGGCCACAGTACGAGCTGCGTTTCCCTCCTGGAATCACAGGCATCAGGGAAGAAACCCAGCGCTGGATAAAGTCTGGATGATTCCCACTATCGTACTGGGAAGTGATACCCCTCCTCCAGCTCCCGGGAGGAGGACAGGGAGGCTGGTGATGGTGAAAACGTGGATATTCCCCCTTGGATGAAGCTGACCGACCTTAATATTGAGGGATGAGATGAACACTAAACCCTCATCCTGGAGGGGATGGGACCTGGAAAACCATTGCTGGTTCTGGGCACATGATTGTGCCGCTTTGTGCTCAGTAGGTTCAGGGGTAACGGAGTGAATCCTGGTGTCCTCCACGCGCAGGGAAGTGCCTGGACACCCACAGACGTGTTCACCCCAACCCCAAACGGTCAAATAAACCTACCTGTGTCTCAGCGACCCCATTAGAGCATTCATGGGCTCAGTCAAGCACTGAGGATGGTGGCGAGGGGTTGGCGGGCAGGGATCCCCTGGGTATCCCCATGTTTTTTGGGGGGTCCTAATGTTTATCCCCTCCCAATGTCAGGCTGAGACCCTGGGGGGAGCGGGAGAGGGGAAAGACATCAGCAATAACCGCAGTCACCGCGCCTTTCCTTAATGATTACCCAAAATAGCTTTGACTAGCCCCAAATCCGGTGGGGTTTGGTGTAGCTGATCGGTGTTAAACTCGCTGCCTCCGAAACGTCCCATCTCCAGCACTGAACCCCCCCGCTCTCCAAGCTCCATCACTGGAATCTCCGTTTCCAGCACCCAGACCTCCCATCTCGGCACTGAAATCTGCATCTCCAGCACCAAAACCTCCTTTCCCAGCACCGATCTCTCCCGGCTCCTCCATCCCAGTGACCAGGAGCCGGCCGGCCCGCGGGCAGGGCTCGGCGGCGATCCTGTGGGAAGCCCCTTCATCCCGGGAATGCTGAGGATGACCACGGTACCACGTGTGTTTTCACCCCCTCCCCCCCAAAACCAACCCGTGCGCCGTGAAGAAAACGTTTTATAAAGTTGTATTTTAAATAAATGTCTTTAAACTTTTAACGACAAAACCCGTTTGGTTCTGCTTTATCCACCCCTATCCCAAAGGGACTGCTGCAGGAGGGGGGGGTTGCTGATGGATGAGCCCCCAGTGTGAGCAGAGCCTTAAACATCCTTTGGGAAGGTAAAAAACGAGGCGGTTTTTGGCCATTGTGCTGGTATGAGGCCGAAAAGGTGGTGTCCTTCAGGGATGGGTGTTGGGACCGGGCTTGTTTAACATCTTTGTCGCTGACATGGACAGTGGGATTGAGTGCACCCGCAGCAGGTTTGCCGATGGCACCAAGCTGTGTGGTTCGGTTGATCCGCTGGAGGGAAGGAATGCCATCCAGAGGGACCTGGACACGCTTGTGAGGTGGGCTGATGCCAACCTCATGGGGTTCAACCATGCCAAGTGCAAGGTCCTACACCTGGGTCACAGCAATCCCAGGCACAGCTACAGGCTGGGCAGAGAAGAGATTCAGAGCAGCCCAAGGAGAAGGACTTGGGGGTGCTGGTTGATGAGAAAATGAACATGAGCCGGCTTCAGTGTGCGCTTGCAGCCCAGAAACCAACCGTATCCTGGGCTGCATCAAAAGGAGCGTGACCAGCAGGTCCAAGGAGGTGATCCTGTCCCTCTGCTCTGCTCTTGTGAGACCTCACCGGGAGCATTGTGTGCAGTTCTGGTGTCCTCAACATAAAAAGGACATGGAACTGTTGGAACAAGTCCAGAGGAAGCCATGAGGATGCTCAGGGGCTGGAGCACCTCCTGTATGGAGCCAGGCTGAGAACACTGGGGCTGTTCAGCCTGGAGAAGAGAAGCTGTGTGGAGACCTCAGAGCAGCTTCCAGTGTCTGAAGGGGGGCTATAGGGATGCTGGAGATGGACTCTTCATTAGGGACTGCAGTGACAGGACAAGGGGTAATGGGTTAAAACTGAAACTGGGGAAGTTTAGATTGGATATAAGGAGGAAATTCTTTCCTGTGAGGGTGTTGAGGCACTGGAATGGGTTGCCCAGGGAGGTTGTGAATGCTCCATCCCTGGCAGTGTTCAAGGCCAGGTTGGACAGAGCCTTGGGTGCCATGGTTTAGTGTGAGGTGTCCCTGCCCATGGGATAATAAATGAATTTTACTGAAGTAAATTAATGTAATTAATTGAATGTTATTAATGACATTGCCATGTGCTGACCTCGCTGCTTGGTGCTGTGCTGGGTAGCCCTTGGAGGAGCGGGGTAAGGGGCTATTGGGTGCCTCTGGCTGAATTGGGGTGTGCGGGCGGCTCTCACCGGTCCTGATTCCTTTTGAATTATTATTAATCAATTAATTCTTATTAATTATTTAGTTCTTATTTATGACGTAATCCTTATTTTTAATGTCCTTTAACGATGAAATCGGTGTCTCAGTGACAGCGGGACAGGCTTCCCCCCCGTGTCCCCCCCATACCCCTTGCAGTGCACCCTCCCGCCCGCCAGGGGGCGCAGCGGCGCCGGCTGCTGCTGAAGCCCCTCCCCTCCACCCCACCCATTGCGAGCAGGGCGGTACCATGGAGGCGGCGGGACAGAGCGGCGCCGCGATGGCGGCCGCGGCGGCGGAGGAGGAGGAGTACGAGGCAGTGCTGTGTGTGAAGCCGGCCGTGCACGTCTACCGCCTGCCGCCGCGGGCATCCAACCGCGGGTACAGGTGGGGCCTCCGCCGTCCCCACAGCCCTGCCCGGTGCTTCGGTCCCCACAGAGGGTCCCATAGCGCCCTCCTGGCGTGGGGGACCGCGGGGTGATCGGGAGCTGCCCCCCAGCCCTGCCCTGTCCCCCTCATCCGCCATCCCTGCCGCTGAGAGCAGTGGGGCAAGCAGGGCCCTGCACCCCCAAGAAGCTGCTTCCTTGCTGCGGAAGGGGAAGCGAAACCTCTTGCTGGGTCCCTGCCGTCTGTTCCCCAGCCCTTGTGGGGTGAAACGAGAAGTGTCCGGAGGAGCTTCCTCCTGCCGGGGGTGCAGGGGGTCTCTCGGTGCTGTTCGGGGCAGGTGGGCGCCATGGCGGTGTTACCGAGGCTCTGGATGTGCTGTTTCTGCATCCCGCAGGGCTGCGGAGTGGCAGCTGGAGCAGCCGGCGTGGAGCGGCAGGATGCGGGTGACAGCCAGGGGCAGCGTGGCCTTCATCAAGCTGGAGGATAAGAACACGGGTAAGGAGGGGAGAAGGGGACGGATCCATGAGGTCCCTTCTCAGGGCAGCCGCTGCAGGGGGGATGTGTCCAGAGGAGGCCATGGAGATGCTGCGAGGGCTGGAGCAGCTCTGCTCTGGAGCCAGGCTGAGAGAGCTGGGCTGGGGCAGCCTGGAGAAGAGAAGGCTCCTGAAGGGGAGACCTGAGAGCAGCTCCAGTGCCTAAAGGGGCTGCAGGGAAGCTGGAGAGGGGCTTGGGACAAGGGCCTGTAGGGACAGGCCAAGGGGAATGGCTTGAACCTGCCCGAGGGGAGACTGAGCTGAGCTCTTAGGCAGAAGCTCTTCCCTGTGAGGGTGCTGAGGCGCTGGCACAGGGTGCCCAGAGAAGCTGTGGCTGCCCCATCCCTGGCAGTGCTCAAGGCCAGGTTGGACACAGGGGCTTGGAGCAAGCTGCTCCAGTGGAAGGGGTCCCTGCCTGTGGCAGGGGTTGGGGCTGGAGGAGATTTCAGGTCCCTTCCCACTGAAACCATTCCATGGTTCTGTGATTTTTCCAGGAGAGCTTTTTGCCCAGGCACCAGTGGAACAGTTCCCCGGCATCGCTGTGGAGAGTGTGACAGACTCCAGCAGATACTTTGTCATCCGGGTCGAGGATGGGAACGGTATGTCCTGATCCATGGGGCATGTCCTGGGGAGTCACTTCAGAGAGTCCTCATTGCCCTCACCGCTCTGATCTGTGAAGGATTCTTGCTTTCAAGTGCCAAATATTCCCAGTATCCAGTGGCAGAGGGATGCGTTCTCTCACTCCTATGGCTCAGACACGCTCTGGCCTCTACCAGGAACTAACACCAACTTGATCTTGTTGCTTGGGGTTAACATGAGGACGCAGGATCACCATCCTGATGCCTCCGTCTGCTTTCACTCGCTTATGGGAATGTAAAAGCTGGTTTTACTCACTCTGCCTCAGCACCCTCACAGGGAAGAGCTTCTGCCTAAGAGCTCAGCTCAGTCTCCCCTCGGGCAGGTTCAAGCCATTCCCCTTGGCCTGTCCCTACAGGCCCTTGTCCCAGGCCCCTCTCCAGCTTTCCTACAGCCCCTTTAGGCACTGGAGCTGCTCTAAGGTCTCCCCTTCAGGAGCCTTCTCTTCTCCTGTCCATGCAGCCAGCAAACAGAAGATATCCTCAGTCCCTTATCTCCACCTCCCTGCGCCCAGCTCCTGCTGGAGGAGGCGTCAGGCACGATGGATGTCCCATCCTTCTTCCTCTGCTGCTTTGCAATTCCAACCCTTCCCGTTCCTCCCTCCCAGGCCGCCGTGCTTTCCTCGGAGTTGGCTTTGTCGACCGAGGGGATGCTTTTGACTTCAACGTTGCTCTCCAGGACCACTTTAAGTGAGTTTGTGCCTCTCCCTGTGTCTTCTCAGCTCCATTTCTGTGGCAGATGCTCACTAGAAGTGGTGGAGAGGAAGCGGGAGGCACACTTGAGTGGTGGTGAGAGGTGAAAACCCCTGTTCCCCTGTGCAGGCAGCTCTCCTTCTCTCAGATATTACCCACCCTGCATTAGCAGGGTCCCAGACTGGGCTTCCCTGTCCAAAACTGAGCAAATTCCTTAACTCCTTTCCTTTTCTCGTGCCACCGGTAAGGGGCTGCTCCTGCAGCACTGGGATGCTGCTGCATTGCTCCAGCAGGGAAGGTGGCAGCTCCCATCCAGCACCTCTGAATCACTGCTGCCAGGCAGAGGGGGATGATTTGGGGCTGGATGGATCCGGGAGAGCCTCAGGCTGGTTCCTGACGTCCCCTGTCCTGCTTCTCTTGTTGCTGCAGGTGGGTGAAGCAGCAGAGCGAGCTGGCCAGGCAGGCCGAGAACCCCGAGCAGGGCCCCAAGCTGGATCTGGGCTTCAAGGAGGGGCAGACCATCAAACTGAACATAGCGGTGAGGAGCAATTCCAGCTCAATCCCACCTTTCCTTGGGTGGGATGAGAGGAAGCAGCAGCTTGACCCCAAAATCCCTGCGCAGAGCCCTTCATGGTAACGCTGCAGGCAGGGGTCCGGTTGTGTTATGGGTGGTGGGGCTGTGGGTTCATGGTGGGGATTTGAGGATAAACCCACCCTTGGTCTGACCCCTTTTGCAGTGGGGTATTGCTGCAGAGCGGGGTTTTCCCCCCCAGGGTAAAGGGGTTTGGCTTTGGGAAGCTGTGCCTGGGAGGAATCGCACTCTGGCTCCGGGTTTAAACCCACATTTGCCTCTTTGCTTTCAGAACGTGAAGAAAAAGGAAGGAGCAGCCGGGGCCACCAGAGCCCGGCCTGTGGCTCCTGGGGGCCTGAGCTTGCTCCCACCGCCTCCGGGAGGAAAACCTCCTTCTGGAGAGCGCCCATCTTCACTCTCCAATCCCACCCAGCTGCCAGGCACCCCCATCACAGGTCCGTGCCCACGCAGCGGTGGCTGCAGAGCTCTTCAGGCTCTGTTTTATCCCCATCACAGTGGGGGAAACAGCTGGGAATTTGGGAATAACAGTGGGAAATAACCCCTGGGGTTTGTTTTCTCTTTTCCTGACTTCCCCGGTGCCCACAGACTCCCTCTTGTCCTGGCCACAGCCGACTGCTGCTCCCTCTGCCTCCAGCAGTGATGTGTGGGGAGACTTCGCCAAAGCTTCAGGGTGAGGCCCTGTGGGGTTTGATTCCTGCTCATTTCCCTGGATGTGGGGTTTGATTCCTGCTCATTTCCCTGGATGTGGGGTTTGACTCCTGCTCATTTCCCTGGATGTGGGGTTTGATTCCTGCTCATTTCCCTGGATGTGGGGTTTGATTCCTGCTCATTTCCCTGGATGTGGGGTTTGATTCCTGCTCATTTCCCTGGATAAGCCCCTATAGGGTTTGATTCCTGCTCATTTCCCTGCATGTGCAGTTTGATTCCTGCTCATTTCCCCGGATAAGCCCCTATGGGGTTTGATTCCTGCTGATTTCCCTGGATGTGGGGTTTGTTTCCTGCTCATTTCCCTGGATAAGCCCCTATAGGGTTTGATTCCTGCTCATTTCCCTGCATGTGCAGTTTGATTCCTGCTCATTTCCCTGGATGTGGGGTTTGATTCCTGCTCATTTCCCTGCATGTGCAGTTTGATTCCTGCTCATTTCCCTGGATAAACCCCTATGGGGTTTGATTCCTGCTCATTTCCCTGGATGTGGGGTTTGATTCCTGCTCATTTCCCTGGATGTGGGGTTTGATTCCTGCTCATTTCCCTGGATAAACCCATTGCAGTGGGGGGGAATGGCTGCACCCAAGCCCCCCTTTGGGATTTCAAAGCAGCTCTGACTGTTGCACATTGCCTCAGTGCAGCGCAGGGCTGGGGGTGCTGCCCTCCTCTTCCTCCCCATCTTCCTCTGGGAAGTTTGGGGTGGTCCTGCAGGACCCTCCCTGTGTCCCATGGGCCCTTTTGGCATCTAAAACCTCCTTTTCCCCCTTTTCCTTCAGGTCAGCTTCTTCCCAGACAAACACAGGGTGGGTTCAGTTCTGACCCCATCCTCTCAGCTGCTCTTCCCTGCACGGGTGCTGGGATCATTGGGATTCCTTCAGGACCAAAGCAGCAGCTTCAGGACACCCCGCTCCTGCCCTTACATCCTGCCTGGCATCCAGGAAGCAAACACACACGTGCCTTCAAACACCCCACACCGGTGCTCTCTGCCTTGGGTGGCTTTCCAGCCTGGACCGCAGGAAACCTCCCGAGGCTTCTCCATTGGGAAGAACAAGCCATCAGCTTCATCACCTCCCCTTGATAACGAAATGGGGATTGAGTGCTCCCAGCACTGGTTTTTACTGTGCTGGAGCTGCTCCATGTGTATTTGGGCTGGAAAAGCCCTTCCCTTGGTGGGAGCATCCCCCTGGATTCATCTCACCTGCCTGATCCTGATGGATGCAACGCTGAGCGTCGCCCTGATCTCTTCTTGAGTGCTTACCTCCACGGTGCAGGAGGTGGGGAGCTGGACCTCTGCCTTTCCATGCTGAGATTCCTCATTCCTTGCTTGGGGAAGTGTGGTTTTTCCCCCTCTCTTTTGGGAAGACACGGTTTTACCTCGCCAGTTTATGAAGGACAGGACATTGTTGGTCTCTTTGACAGAGCTGGGCTTGAGATTCCTCTTTACACAAATAAATATTTTCTTACCTATTTCTATGAAGCTTTTTTGGTGTCCAAAATCCCGCTCCTGTTTGATTATTCCCAGTGTTTTGGGTTTTTATGGCTTCCATTCCCAACTGGATGATGGTTTCACACCCAGGTGAGGGATTAATGCTTCCACGTGCTTCCAAATGCTCTTGATGCCCAAGGGAATGTTGCTCCCCCCTCGGAGGGGCTGGGATGTGGTTTTGTGGTTCCCCCTCCTTGCTGGTGTCGAGGAGACCGTCTTGGACAGCAAAGCACAACACACGCTCGTTGCTTAGCAGTGGCTTTATGGTTGGGAAAGACTCCAGGAGAGGAAGGTAAGGAAAGAAATGAGGGGAAAAAGAAGGGTTTTGGCATCCCCATCACCTGGGGGAGCCTCGAGGCAGGGACCTAAATGCCTTAAATCCCATCCATTTCCCCCATTGCCTTCCCTGTGCATCTCCCATTCTCTCAATGCTTCCCCAAGCCTCTGGGGCAGGGATGGGCTGTGGGGTCAGAGCTGGGATTCAGCTCAGGAGCAGGGATACCCCAGCCCCCAGTGTGGGGGATTTGGAGCTCAGTTGGGGATTTACCCACCGTTTTCCCTGTCGGATGGGGGCACAAAGGCTGCAATTACCCCAGGAGGGGTAAATCTCCTGCGCTGGGGTGGCTGCAGAGGCTCCTATGGGGACTCACACACATCCTAAGGGGACTTTTACTGCATCTTGGCCTCGTAGCAACCCCGCACGCTCCTCCCCGGAGCTTTTCCTGCCCGAGCAAACCCCGGGGCTTTAATGAGCTTAATGAGAGCCAGGGCTTAAGGAAAGGGCTCTCTCCAAGGAGCTCCTTTCCCTATGGGAGCCAGCACCATCCTGCCTGGGGGGGGACAGCACCGCAGCGTAAGCCCCGTTTCCACTCATTCTGGGCGTGGGGATCGGTGGGGTTCGGTGTTTTACATCAGTTTGATCGCTCTCCTCTCTAAGAGCCTCCTTGGGGGGGGGTTTAGGGACAGATCCCTATGGATGGGGGGACTGGTGGTGGTGGGTGTTACAGTGATCCATTGGGAGGCATTGGGACCCCTGAGGCAGCCAGGAAGAGGAGGGTCCCCGCTCCCTCCGTCACACGGGGAAGAGGAAGGCAAAAGGCCGGGATTTCGGGCTAATCCTGACCACGCATCCGCTTTTCCTCTCGCAGGCACGGAGCCCCCAAAGGCTCCCAGCAAAGGGGCTTTGGAGCAAGGAGCCTGCAGCAAAGGGGTGCCAAGGGCTCGGCAGCCACCCATAGGGAGCCCATGAGCGATCCGGAGGCTGCGGTTGAGGTGGGGTCCCCACATTGTCCCTTCCTGGTCCCCCCCATAGCAGGAACCGGCGGCTGCTCTCGCGGGAGCGGCAGCACAGGGGGTGGATCAGGGTGGCTGGCTGCAGAAGGCAGCGGTGCAATGGGGTTTTGCCACTGCAAATGGGGTTTGGGAGGGGAAATGGCAGCTCTGAGCCGGGTCCGTCGCTGCGGCGGCAGTCGGGGTGGGTTTGGGATGGCAGTGGGGGGATGCAGCGCCCCGGAGATCACAGACACGGGTTCAGTGCGTCTGAGTGCAGCTGCAAAGCTGAAGGGGGTTTGGGATGACAAACCTGGGTTTGCAGTCTGTTGGTGATCAGAACGGCACCTTCGCAGCGGATTTGTGGCTGCAGCTCTAAGTTTGCAGCAGGTTTGTGCTCACAAATGCAACTTTGAGGCAGTTTTGTGCTCACAAATGCAACTTTGCAGTGGTTTTGTGCTCACAAATGGAGCTTTGCAGCAGGTTTGTGCTCACAAATGCAACTTTGCAGCGGTTTTGTGCTCACAAATGCAACTTTGCAGCAGTTTTGTGCTCACAAATGGAGCTTTGCAGCGGTTTTGTGCTCACAAATGCAGCTTTGCACCAGGTTTGTGCTCACAAATGGAGCTTTGCAGCGGTTTTGTGCTCACAAATGCAGTTTTGCAGCAGGTTTGTGCTCACAAATGCAACTTCACAGCAGTTTTGTGCTCACAAATGCAACTTTGGGTTTGTGTTGGGTTTTGTCAGGTTATGCTCACAAATGCAACTTTGCAGCAGTTTTGTGCTCACAAATGCAACTTTGCAGCGGTTTTGTGCTCACAAATGCAACTTTGCAGCGGTTTTGTGCTCACAAATGCAACTTTGCAGCAGTTTTGTGCTCACAAATGGAGCTTTGCAGCGGTTTTGTGCTCACAAATGCAACTTTGCAGCAGGTTTGTGCTCACAAATGGAGCTTTGCAGCGGTTTTGTGCTCACAAATGCAGTTTTGCAGCAGGTTTGTGCTCACAAATGCAACTTCACAGCAGTTTTGTGCTCACAAATGCAACTTTGCAGCAGGCTTGTGTCTGCAGCTGCAAGTCTGCAGCAGTTTCATGCTTTCAGTTGCAAACCTGCAGTGGTTTTGTGGTCGCACACACAAACCTGCACCCCTCTTGTGATTGCAGCTGCAGATCCACGGTGGGTTTATGGGCACAACAAGCTTCCAGTGGCCTCACAACTGCCTCCCATTGCATGCTGGGGCGCAGCGTTTGCAGCTGGATGGGGGGAAAAGGCTTTTTATGGGGCAGGCTCAGCTCAGCCCCTTCCCCACTGATGGCTCCATCGCGGAGCTGGATCCCAGTCCCACTGCTCCCGGAGCTGCCCTGAGCCCGGTCCCGGTCCCGCAGCGGGGGCCATGTCCTCGCTGCTGTCCCTCCAGGAGGAGAACCGCATCCTGCAGCAGGAGCTGTCCCGTGTCGAGGACCTGCTGGCGCAGAGCCGAGCCGAGCGCGATGAGCTGGCCATCAAGTACAACGCCATCAGCGAGCGGGTGAGTCCCGATAGCCCCAAACTCACAGCCAGCCAAGCTGGAAGCTTTGCATTCCCCATGCTGGGAGGTGGAGGTGCTGTGGCATCAATGGGAATTTCAGAGCTGGCTTGTCCGGGCTTGCCAGGGCTTGTCCTGTGGGATGCACAAAGCAGCCTCATCCCTGTTTTGTTTTCGGGAAGCAGGACCCCCTGCCATGGGCATCCTTCACATCCCTTCACCATGGCAACGGAGGGATTCAAAAGGGCTTTAGGCAGTGGTTGGATGCTGAATGTGGCTCCCGGGGAGACCCGAATTGAGGCGCTGCCAGGATTTTGGGGGGCAGCCCCTCTGTTTGTGCCTGGTTATCCATAAAATACCCCAGATCCTAGGATAACACCCCAAAGTGGATGCACCCAGGCTTCCTTTATCCCGGTGCAAACCAGGGTGTGGCTTTGCTGAAGCCCCTGCTTCAAAGTTGGGGTGTTTTTGAAAGCACCCCCAAAATTTCCTGTTCCTCCCCTCCCTGTATGTGCGAAAGGGGAGGATGCAGAATCTGGGGGGTCTTAGTTTGTATGGGATGCCCCAAAGCGATGGCTCGGTGTGGATGCGAGTGAAACTGGAGGATGCTCAGCGGGGGTTTAACATCCCCATGCACTCTGCTGCCATCAATCCTATCCCGCTTCCCAGCTGGAGCAAACGCTGCGGCTGGAGACGGGCGAGCGGGATGCATCGGAGAGCCGGAGCCTGGCGCAGCACAACATCGAGCTGCGGCGCCTGCTGGAGGAGGAGCAAGCTGCCTACAAGCGCAAGCTGCAGGCGTACCAGGAGGGCCAGCAGCGCCAGGCCCAGCTGGTGCAGAAGCTCCAAGCCAAGGCAAACCCTTCCCAGGGGACACGGGGATGCGCTGGGGACCCCGAATCGGTGCCACCCTCCCCGTTGCCTCCATCCAGGTGCTGCAGTATAAGAAGAAATGCGGTGAAGTGGAGCAGCAGCTGCTGGAGAAGGCGACAGAGCTGGAGCAGGAGAGGCTGACGGTGAGGGGTGGGTTTAGGGGTCCCCTGCCTTGAATCCCCCCCACTTTGGGGGATGCTGATGAGAAGCTGTCCCTGCAGAGCCAGCTGGATGTGAGCAGCGTGCAGCCAGAGGAGGAGGGCAGCAATGAGCTGGAGAACGCCCTGATCCGGCTGGAAGAGGAGCAGCAGAGGTGAAGGGGGGTGGGGGGGGTCCCTGAGGAGCTGTGGGACCCCGTTGGGGTGATGCTTTGAGTGACCCCCCCATTGCCCACCCCGCAGGAGCAGCAGCCTGGTGCAGGTGAACTCGATGCTGCGGGAGCAGCTGGAACAAGCCAACGTGGCCAACGCGGCGCTGAGCGAGGACATCCGCAAGCTGACGGCCGACTGGGCACGGGCACGGGATGAGCTGGAGCAGCGAGAGGCGGAGTGGAGGCGCGAGGAGGAGGTTTGGGGGGGGACAGGGATCGCACATGGAGCACGGAGAGGGATGCGGGGATGTGGGTGGAAAAGGATGTGGGGATGGGAGGAGGATGCAGGGAGGATGGGAAGGATGTGAGGTCATGGAGGTTGTTGCATGGAGAATAGTTTGGGGGTGCAGGAGATGTGGCATGTGATGGGAAGGGGATGCAAGGCACAAGAATGGAGGGATGTGGCAGTGAAAGGGATGTGTCATGGAAGGGGACGTGGGACCACCAGGAGGGATGCAGGACCATGGGGGATGTTGCATGGAGAAGAATTTGAGGGTGCAGGAGATGGGGCGTGTGATGGGAAGGGGATGCAAGGCACAAAGATGGAGGGATGTGGCATGGAAAGGGATGTAGGATTACCAGGAGGAATGTAGGACCACGGGGGATGTTGCATGGAGAAGAGTTTGGGGATGCAGGCGATGTGGCATGTGATGGGAGGGGATGAGTCCCCCAACCCTTGCTTTGCAGGGTGGGAGGGAATTGGGGTTGGGGTTATAGAGCACCATGGGGATGATGGTTGTGGCCACGGGGGGTGTTGCAGGAATATTTGGGGACCAAAAGGAAGAGGGATGTGGGGCCAGGGGAGGTGGGGATGCTCCATGGGGAGGGACCCCACCACTGCGGTCAGCACCAACACATTGCACCCCATAACAGACCTTCAACACCTACTTCAGCAACGAGCACAGCCGGCTCCTGACCCTCTGGAGGCAGGTGGTGGCCTTCAGGAGGCACTTTGGGGAGATGAAGGCCACCACGGAGCGGTCAGTGCGGCGCTCGGGGAGGGCTTGCGTTGATCCCTATGGATGCGCAGGGATCCCGGGTCCCATCCTGCGCCTCCTCGCGCAGGGACCTGGCGGAGCTGAGCCACGAGGCCTCTCGGGCGGGCAGGGCTGCCCACGCCGCCTGCCTGCACCTCGCTGCCAACCTGCGCCTGGCCGAGAGCCAGGCGGGAGCGGCGCGGGAGCAGCAGGAGCTGCGCCTGGGGCAGCTGCAGGAGCAGTTGGCGGCACGGGCGCGGGATGCGGAGCTGGAGAGAGCGGGGCTCGGAGCCCGGTACGAGGGGTCTGGGGGCACGGGGTGGGTGCGTGGGTGCTGCCTCCTGTCCTGGTGCTGCCCTGTGGCCCGGTGCTGCCCCATGTCCCGGTGCTCCCCCATGTCCCTTTGTTCCCTCATGTCCCAGTGCTGCCCCCTGTCCCAGTGCTGCCCCCTGTCCTGATGCTGCCCCATGACCCGGTGCTGCCCCATGACCCAGTGCTGCCCCATGTCCCGATGCTGCCCCATGTCCCGATGCTGCCCCATGTCCTGATGCTGCCCCATGTCCTGATGCTGCCCTGTGTCCTGGTGCTGCCCCATGACCCTGTGCTGCCCCATTTCCCAGTGCTACCCCATGTCCTGATGCTGCCCCATGTCCCTATGCTGCCCCATGTCCCAGTGTTCCCCCATGTCCCGGTGTTCCCCCATGTCCCGGTGTTCCCCCATGTCCTGATGCTGCCCCATGTCCCGATGCTGCCCCATGTCCCGATGCTGCCCCATGTCCCGGTGTTCCCCCATGTCCTGATGCTGCCCCATGTCCCGGTGTTCCCCCATGCCCCGGTGTTCCCCCATGCCCCGGTGTTCCCCCATGCCCCGGTGTTCCCCCATGCCCCGGTGTTCCCCCATGTCCCGGTGCAGGCTGTCGGAGCAGGCGCTGGCCCTGGAGAGGCTGCGGGAAGAGAATGCGGAGAAGGAGCGGGAGGTGGAAGCGCTGAAGCTGCAGCTGCAGAGCCTGGTGAGTGCTGGGGTGAGTGTGGGGAATGGGGGTGCAGGGGTGCAATGGGGCTGGGGATCCTGTGATTCCATGCTGGAGCACGGTGCATGCTGCACACCTTGGTGTGATGTGTGCTAGAGCACAGCACAGTGCATGCTGAGCCATGATGCACGCTGGGGATGATGCAGGATGCAGCCAGAGCATGGTGCATGCCAGAGTGCAGTGCACACGGGGGTGGACCACATGCTGCATGTCTGGGTGTGATGCATACCAGGGTGATGACTGGTGCATGCATGTGATGGATCCACCCACTCATCCATCCATCCATCCATCCATCCATCCATCCATCCATCCATCCATCCATCCACCCACTCATCCATCCATCCATCCATCCATCCACCCACTCATCCATCCATCCATCCATCCATCCATCCATCCATCCACCCACCCACTCATCCATCCATCCCTCCATCCATCCATCCATCCATCCATCCACCCACTCATCCATCCATCCATCCATCCATCCATCCATCCATCCATCCATCCCTCCATCCATCCATCCATCCATCCATCCACCCACTCATCCATCCATCCATCCATCCATCCATCCATCCATCCATCCACCCACCCACTCATCCATCCATCCATCCATCCATCCCTCCATCCATCCCTCCATCCATCCATCCATCCCTCCATCCATCCCTCCATCCATCCATCCATCCCTCCATCCACCCACTCATCCATCCATCCATCCATCCATCCATCCATCCCTCCATCCATCCATCCATCCATCCATCCATCCATCCATCCACTCATCCATCCATCCCTCCATCCATCCATCCATCCACCCATCCATCCACCCACCCATCCATCCACCCACTCATCCATCCATCCATCCATCCATCCCTCCATCCACCCACTCATCTATCCATCCCTCCATCCATCCCTCCATCCATCCATCCATCCACCCACTCATCCATCCATCCTTATCCATCCATCCATCCATCCATCCATCCATCCATCCCTCCATCCACCCACTCATCTATCCATCCATCCATCCATCCCTCCATCCATCCATCCATCCACCCACTCATCCATCCATCCTCCTCATCCATCCATCCATCCATCCATCCATTCCCTCCATCCATCCCTCCATCCATTTTTTTTTTTTTTTTTTTTCCATCCATCCCTCCATCCATCCATCCATCCATCCACCCACTCATCCCTCCATCCATCCCTCCATCCATCCCTCCACCCACCCACCCATCCACCCAGGAGGCCGCACGTGCCCAGGATCCATCTCCAGCAGAGGTGGAATCGCTGCGCTCAGAGGTGGAGCTGCTCCAACAGACCCTGCAGGACATCACCCAGGTGATGGGGACACCCCGGCCCCCCGGCCTCAGTTCCCCCCCCCCCCTTGCCTCAGTTTCCCCCCTTGTGACAGGGGGGTTTCTCCCCTCTCCCTCAGGCTGTGCTGTTGGATGACCCTGAGCAGCCCCTGCTGTCCCCCCCGTGTCCCCCCACGTCCCCTCACCGCAGCCTCTCGCCCAGTGCCACTGCTGCTGCTGTGCACGCTGCCCTGTGCCGCCGCCAGCTCCAGCTGCAGGTGAGCAGGGGGGAGATGGGGATGAGGACCTGGACAGGCTGGGGAGGTGGGACCGAGTGAACCTCACAGAGATCAGCAAGGCCAAGGGCAAGGTCCTGCCTGGGGCTGGGGCAATCCCAGCACAAACACAGGCAGGGGGAGATGGGATGGAGCAGCCTGAGGAGAAGGACTCGGGGGTGTTGGTCAATGAGAAGCTCCCCATGACCCGGCTTCAGTGAGCGCTTGAGCCCAGAACCCCCCCGTGTGCTGGGCTGCACCCCCAGAGCGTGAGCAGCAGCTCAGGGAGGGGATCCTGCCCCTCTGCTGTGCTCTGGGGAGACCCCCCCTGCAGCCCTGATCCAGCTCTGGGGCAGCAGCACAAGAGGGACCTGGAGCTGCTGGAGCGAGGCCAGAGGAGGCCATGGAGATGCTGCGAGGGCTGGAGCAGCTCTGCTCTGGAGCCAGGCTGAGAGAGCTGGGCTGGGGCAGCCTGGAGAAGAGAAGGCTCCTGAAGGGGAGACCTGAGAGCAGCTCCAGTGCCTAAAGGGGCTGCAGGAAAGCTGGAGAGGGGCTTGGGACAAGGGCCTGTAGGGACAGGCCAAGGGGAATGGCTTGAACCTGCCCGAGGGGAGACTGAGCTGAGCTCTTAGGCAGAAGCTCTTCCCTGTGAGGGTGCTGAGGCGCTGGCACAGGGTGCCCAGAGAAGCTGTGGCTGCCCCATCCCTGGCAGTGCTCAAGGCCAGGTTGGACACAGGGGCTTGGAGTGTTCCAACTCGAACCAGTCTGTGACTCTGGTTCTATGCTGCTGCTGCTGCTGATAATGATGCTTATGCTCACCCCTCTTTCTCCCCCATCCAGGACGCCCGGAGCCAGGCAGATGCCAGCCGGGAGCTGGCCGGGAGCCTGCGTCGGGAGCTGGGGGACAGTGAGAGGCGTGTGGGGACGCTGCAGCGGCAGCTGGAGCAGCTCAGTGCTGAGGCCGAGGTCCTGCGCAGGTACCTGCTGTCTGTCCACCCCTGCGTCTGACCATCCCTGTGCAGCCAGCCCCTGCGTCCTGGCCAGGGTGTCCATCGTTCATCCATCCACCCATCCCTCTCTACACATTTATATGTTTGTCTGTCCCTGTGCATGCTGCCTTGTCCGTGGATCCATCCACCCCTACACATTTTTATTGGTCCATTTGTCCCTGTGCATTCTGCCCTGTGTCCACCCACCCATTCATCCATTCCTACGTGTATGTTTCTGTCTGTCTGTCCCTGTGTATCCTTCCCTGTCTGCCCATCCATCCATCCATCCATCATCCGTCCATCCATCCATTCATCCATCCGCTGTTCCATCATCCATCCATCCCTCCCTCCCTCCCTCCCTCCACCCATCCATCCTTCCCTCCATCCTTCCCTCTGTCCATCCCTCCGTCCATCCCTTCCTCCATCCATTCATCCACCCATCCATCCATCCATCCCTCCATCCATCCTTCCTTTCATCCCTCCCTTCCTCCCTCCCTCCATCCCTCCCTCCCTCCATCCATCTATCCATCCATCCATCCCTCCATCCATCATCCCTCCATCCATCCATCATCCCTCCATCCATCCCTCCATCTATCCGTCATCCCTCCATCCATCCCTCCATCCATTCCTTCCTCCATCCATCCATCCATTCCTCCATCCATCCATCTCTCCATCCCTCCATCCATCCTTCCTTTCATCCCTCCCTTCCTCCCTCCCTCCATCCCTCCATCCCTCCGTCCATCCATCCATCCATCCCTCCATCCATCATCCCTCCATCCATCCATCATCCCTCCATCCATCCCTCCATCTATCCGTCATCCCTCCATCCCTCCCTCCATCCATCCCTCCCTCCATCCGTCATCCCTCCCTCCATCCACCCATCCGTCCCTCCATCCATCCCTCATCCTCCATCCATCCGTCCATCATCCCTCCATCCATCCATCCACCCATCCCTCCATCCCTCCCTCCCTCCCTCCGTCCCTCATCCACCCCTACACGTTTATCTCTGCACATCTCTCCATCTGTCCCCATTCCCTCCTGCCCCTTCCTCCATCCTTGCACACCGAGCATCGCCCCATCCATCCCCCCCGTGTCCATGTGTCCTGCAGGGACCGGCAGCGCGCGGAGGAGGCGCTGGCAGGGGAGCAGCAGCGCGCGGAGGCCCTGCAGCAGGAGCGGGTGCAGCTGCAGCGCCGCAGCGAGGGGCTGGAGGATGCTCGGGACGAGGCCGCCCGTGCTGCAGAGGCTGCCCGGGGGCAGCTGGAGCGCAGGTACAGGGAGATGGGGACACACACAGGGGGTGCTGCACCCCCAGCAAGTGGGTGCTGCAGAACTGCAATGGGTGCTGCAACCTCATCCTCCACCCAAAGATAGGTGCTGCCACCCCTCCAATGGGTGCTGCAATACCCCTGTGCAGATGGGTGCTGCAGTGGTGGGTGCTGCAATAGTGGGTGCTGCAACTCCTGTCCTGGGTGGGTACTGCAATAGTGGGTGCTGCAACCCCTGTCCTGGGTGGGTGCTGCAATAGTGGGTGCTGCAACTGCTGTCCTGAGTGGGTGCTGTATAATAGTGGGTGCTGCAACTCCTGTCCTGGGTGGGTACTGCAATAGTGGGTGCTGCAACCCCTGTCCTGGGTGGGTGCTGCAATAGTGGGTGCTGCAACTGCTGTCCTGAGTGGGTGCTGTATAATAGTGGGTGCTGCAACTCCTGTCCTGGGTGGGTGCTGCAATAGTGGGTGCTGCAACCTCTGTCCTGGGTGGGTGCTGTAGCTGCTGTCCTGAGTGGGTGTTGCAATAGTGGGTGCTGCAACCCCTGTCCTGGGGGGTGCTTCAGTAGTGGGTACTGCACCCCCTGTCCTGGGTGGGTGCTGCAATAGTGGGTGCTTGTACCCTCTATCCTGGGTGGGTGCTGTATAATAGTGGGTGCTGTAACCCCTGTCCCGGGTGGGTGCTGCACACCCAGTGGGTGCTGCAAGCCCAGTGGGTGCTGCACCCCTGCCTTGCTGCAGCCAGCAGCAGCTGGAGGAGCTGGATGTGCAGCGTGCAGCAGTGCAGCAGGAGCTGCTGGAGGCACGGGAGGCGCTGAGCCGGGCGGCGCTGGAGGCCGAGGTGGCGCGGGGCGAGCGGGAGGCACTGGCCGAGGCGCTGAGCAAGGTGGGTCCCTGACACCCCCTGTGCCCCCCTGCAGTGGGTGCCCCCTATGCAGTCTGCTGCTGCCATGCAGCGGGTGCATCCCCACGCAGCGGGGGCAAACCCCCCATGCATCAGGCTCATTCCTCTCATACCTTTGCTGTGCAACAGGCGCAACCCTGTACAGTGAATGTAACCCACATGCAACAGGCTTATTCCCCCAGTGAAGTGGGTACAACCCTTAAGCAACAGGTTCAGCCCGTGCAGTGGGTGCAACCCACATGCAACAGGCTCACACACACCCCCTTCTCCAGTGCAGTGGGTGCAACTCTTAAGCAACAGACTCAGCCCATGCAGTGGGTGCATCCCCCATCTGCAGTGGGTGCAAGCCCCATATGCAGTAGGTGTAACCCTCATATGCAGCAGGCATAACCTGTCAGCAACAGGCTCAGCCCATGCAGTGGGTGCAAACCCCAAACAACAGGCTCAGCCATGTAGCAGGTTCCTCCTCATGCCCCGGGTGCCTGCACACAGCCCATCAGCTCCAGTCACAGTGCTGGGCACAGGGATGCTGCAGAGCCCATCAGCTCCAGTCACAGTGCTGGGCACAGGGATGCTGCAGAGCCCATCAGCTCCAGTCACAGTGCTGGGCGCAAGGATGCCCGTCAGCTCTGGTCACAGTGCTGGGCACAGGGATGCTGCCATCAGCTCCAGTCAGTGCTGGCTGTGCACAGGGATGCTGCCATCAGCTCCAGTCAGTGCTGGCTGTGCACAGGGATGCTGCCATCAGCTCCAGTCAGTGCTGGCTGGGCACAGGGATGCTGCCATCAGCTCCAGTCAGTGCTGGCTGTGCACAGGGATGCTGCCATCAGCTCCAGTCAGTGCTGGCTGGGCACAGGGATGCTGCCATCAGCTCCAGTCAGTGCTGGCTGGGCACAGGGATGCTGCCATCAGCTCCAGTCAGTGCTGGCTGGGCACAGGGATGCTGCCATCAGCTCCAGTCACAGTGCTGGGCACAGGGATGCTGCCATCAGCTCCAGTCAGTGCTGGCTGGGCACAGGGATGCTGCCATCAGCTCCAGTCAGTGCTGGCTGGGCACAGGGATGCTGCCATCAGCTCCAGTCAGTGCTGGCTGGGCACAGGGATGCTGCCATCAGCTCCAGTCAGTGCTGGCTGGGCACAGGGATGCTGCCATCAGCTCCAGTCAGTGCTGGCTGTGCACAGGGATGCTGCCATCAGCTCCAGTCAGTGCTGGCTGTGCACAGGGATGCTGCCATCAGCTCCAGTCAGTGCTGGCTGGGCACAGGGATGCTGCCATCAGCTCCAGTCAGTGCTGGCTGTGCACAGGGATGCTGCCATCAGCTCCAGTCAGTGCTGGCTGTGCACAGGGATGCTGCCATCAGCTCCAGTCAGTGCTGGCTGGGCACAGGGATGCTGCCATCAGCTCCAGTCAGTGCTGGCTGGGCACAGGGATGCTGCCATCAGCTCCAGTCAGTGCTGGCTGGGCACAGGGATGCTGCCATCAGCTCCAGTCAGTGCCGGCTGGGCACAGGGATGCTGCCATCAGCTCCAGTCAGTGCTGGCTGGGCACAGGGATGCTGCCATCAGCCGCGGTCTCTCGGCAGGCGCAGGGGAGCTGCGGGTCGCTGTCGGCAGCGCTGCGGGAGGCGCAGGCCGAGGGCTCCCGGCTGCGGGACGCGCTGGCCAAGACGAGCGAGCTGGCGGCGGGGCTGGCGCGGGACAAGGCGGAGCTGAGCCGGGGCCTGGCGCGGCTGGAGGCGGAGCGGGACAGCGGCAGCGTGCGGGAGCTGCGGCGGGAGCTGGCGCTGCTGCGGGAGCGCCTGGAGCGCGGGCAGCGCGCAGGGGCCCTGGAGCGGCTGCGCCTGCAGCGGGAGCGCAGGGCGGCGGAGGAGCAGCGCTGCGGGGGGCTGCGGAACGAGCTGCGGGCGCTGCGGGAGCAGCACAGGAGCATGAGGCAGCACCTCGGGCAGGTGCGGGGGGCGCTGGGACGGGCATCGTGGGACTGGGAGGGTGAAGGGGGGGACTGGGATAGCACCGGGGCAACTGGGAGCGATGGGGAGGGTGCAGGGAGCAACTGGGATGGTGAATGTGGTAACTGGGAGGGATGGGGAGGGTGCTGGGGTAACTGGAATTGTTCACAGGGCAACTGGGCGGGATGGGAAGGGTGCAGGGATAACTGGGATGGTGATTGTGGTAACTGGGAGGATGGGGAGAGTGCTGGGGTAACTGGAATTGTTCACAGGGCAACTGGGAGGGATGGGAAGGGTGCAGGGATAACTGGGATGGTGATTGGGGTAACTGGGAGGGATGGGGAGGGTGCAGGGATAACTGGGATGGTGAATGTGGTAACTGGGAGGGATGGGGAGAGTGCTGGGGTAACTGGAATAATTCAAAGGGCAACTGAGAGGTATGGGGAGGATGGCAGGGATAACTGGGATGGTGAATGTGGTAACTGGGAGGGATGGGGAGGATGGCAGGGATATCTGGGATAGTGAGTGTTGTAACTGGGAGGGATGGGGAGGGTGGGTGTTGGTTGTTGGGTGGGGGTGGGGGGGTGCAGGGATAACTGGGATGGTGAATGTTGTAACTGGGAGGCATGGGGAGAGTGCAGGGGTAACTGGAATTGTTCAAAGGGCAACTGGGAGGTATGGGGAGGATGGCAGGGATAACTGGGATGGTGAATGTTGTAACTGGGAGGCATGGGGAGAGTGCAGGGGTAACTGGAATTGTTCACAAGGGAACTGGGAGGGATGTGCAGGGTGCAGGGAGCAACTGGGATGGTGAATGTGGTAACTGGGAGGATGCAATGGGAGAACTGGAATGGTGCCAAGGGGTAAATGGGAAGAGTGGTGACTGTGCCGGGGGCTTTTGGGAGGAATAGAGAGTGTGTACGGGCACCTGGGATGGTTCATGGGACAAATGGGAGGGATGAGAAGAGTGCAAGAGGCAACTGGGAGAGATAGGGAAGGTGGCTGGGGCAAGCAGGACGGTGGGCAAGGCAACTGGGAGGGATGGAAACAGCGCATGGGGCAACTGGGAGGGAAGGGAAGGGTGCGTGGGGGGAGCGGGGGGATGAGGGGGGCACCGGAGGAGCGGGCGCACGGGGTAGCGGTGCCGTGGCCGTGCCGCAGGCGGTGCAGGAGCAGAGCGCGGCGGGGGAGGCGCTGGCGCAGGCACGGGCAGAGCAGGAGCGGCTGCGGGGGGATCTGCAGCGGCTGAGCCGGGCCCGAGAGGGGTTGGCCAAGGAGGGCGCCAGCCTGGCCGTGCAGCTCGCTGCGGCCCAGCGCCACGGGCAGGACCGGGCCCGGGAGGCGGCCGGGCTCAGGTGGGTGCTGGGCAGGGGTGAGCGGTCCTGAGAGCCCTGGAGCTGGGCGCTGGGCACTGGGACTGGTGCTGTTGTGGCTGTGGGCACTGGGACTGGTGCTGTTGTGGCTGTGGGCACTGACTGGTGCTGTTGTGGCTGTGGGCACTGGGACTGGTGCTGTTGTGGCTGTGGGCACTGGGACTGGTGCTGTTGTGGCTGTGGGCACTGACTGGTGCTGTTGTGGCTGTGGGCACTGGGGCTGGTGCTGTTGTGGCTGTGGGCACTGGGACTGGTGCTGTTGTGGCTGTGGGCACTGGGACTGGTGCTGTTGTGGCTGTGGGCACTGGGACTGGTGCTGTTGTGGCTGTGGGCACTGGGACTGGTGCTGTTGTGGCTGTGGGCACTGACTGGTGCTGTTGTGGCTGTGGGCACTGGGACTGGTGCTGTTGTGGCTGTGGGCACTGGGACTGGTGCTGTTGTGGCTGTGGGCACTGGGACTGGTGCTGTTGTGGCTGTGGGCACTGACTGGTGCTGTTGTGGCTGTGGGCACTGGGACTGGTGCTGTTGTGGCTGTGGGCACTGGGACTGGTGCTGTTGTGGCTGTGGGCACTGGGACTGGTGCTGTTGTGGCTGTGGGCACTGGGACTGGTGCTGTTGTGGCTGTGGGCACTGGGACTGGTCTGTTGTGGCTGTGGGCACTGGCTGGTGCTGTTGTGGCTGTGGGCACTGGGACTGGTGCTGTTGTGGCTGTGGGCACTGGGGCTGGTGCTGTTGTGGCTGTGGGCACTGGGACTGGTGCTGTTGTGGCTGTGGGCACTGGGACTGGTGCTGTTGTGGCTGTGGGCACTGGGACTGGTGCTGTTGTGGCTGTGGGCACTGGGACTGGTGCTGTTGTGGCTGTGGGCACTGGGACTGGTGCTGTTGTGGCTGTGGGCACTGTGACTGGTGCTGTTGTGGCTGTGGGCACTGGGACTGGTGCTGTTGTGGCTGTGGGCAGTGTGACTGGTGCTGTTGTGGCTGTGGGCACTGGGACTGGTGCTGTTGTGGCTGTGGGCACTGGGGCTGGTGCTGTTGTGGCTGTGGGCACTGACTGGTGCTGTTGTGGCTGTGGGCACTGGGACTGGTGCTGTTGTGGCTGTGGGCAGTGTGACTGGTGCTGTTGTGGCTGTGGGCACTGGGACTGGTGCTGTTGTGGCTGTGGGCAGTGTGACTGGTGCTGTTGTGGCTGTGGGCAGTGTGACTGGTGCTGTTGTGGCTGTGGGCACTGGGACTGGTGCTGTTGTGGCTGTGGGCACTGGGACTGGTGCTGTTGTGGCTGTGGGCAGTGTGACTGGTGCTGTTGTGGCTGTGGGCACTGGGACTGGTGCTGTTGTGGCTGTGGGCAGTGTGACTGGTGCTGTTGTGGCTGTGGGCACTGGGACTG
>NW_026901475.1:0-11373 GCF_033783945.1 Neopsephotus bourkii
GAAGGGGGATGCTCGGTCCTCTTGGTGCTGGGGGTGTTTCTGTGCCTTGGTATAGAAAGGGATGAAGGGGGATGCTTGGTCCTCTTGTTGCTGGGGGTGTTTCTGTGCCTTGGTATAGAAAGGGGTGAAGGGGGATGCTCGGTCCTCTTGTTGCTGGGGGTGTTTCTGTGCCTTGGTATAGAAAGGGATGAAGGGGGATGCTTGGTCCTCTTGTTGCGGGGGGTGTTTCTGTGCCTTGGTATAGAGGGAGAAGGGGTGAAGGGGGATGCTTGGTCCTCTTGTTGCTGGGGGTGTTTCTGTGCCTTGGTATGGAAAGGGGTGAAGGGGGATGCTCGGTCCTCTTGTTGCTGGGGGTGTTTCTGTGCCTTGGTATAGAAAGGGATGAAGGGGGATGCTCGGTCCTCTTGTTGCTGGGGGTGTTTCTGTGCCTTGGTATAGGAAGGGATGAAGGGGGATGCTTGGTCCTCTTGTTGCTGGGGGTGTTTCTGTGCCTTGGTATAGAAAGGGATGAAGGGGGATGCTCGGTCCTCTTGTTGCTGGGGGTGTTTCTGTGCCTTGGTATGGAAAGGGGTGAAGGGGGATGCTTGGTCCTCTTGTTGCTGGGGGTGTTTCTGTGCCTTGGTATAGAAAGGGGTGAAGGGGGATGCTGGGTCCTCTTGTTGCTGGGGGTGTTTCTGTGCTTGGTATAGAAAGGGGTGAAGGGGGATGCTCGGTCCTCTTGTTGCTGGGGGTGTTTCTGTGCCTTGGTATAGAAAGGGACGAAGGGGGATGCTCGGTCCTCTTGTTGCTGGGGGTGTTTCTGTGCCTTGGTATGGAAAGGGATGAAGGGGGATGCTCGGTCCTCTTGTTGCTGGGGGTGTTTCTGTGCTTGGTATAGAAAGGGGTGAAGGGGGATGCTCGGTCCTCTTGTTGCTGGGGGTGTTTCTGTGCCTTGGTATAGAAAGGGATGAAGGGGGATGCTTGGTCCTCTTGTTGCTGGGGGTGTTTCTGTGCCTTGGTATAGAAAGGGATGAAGGGGGATGCTTGGTCCTCTTGTTGCTGGGGGTGTTTCTGTGCCTTGGTATAGAAAGGGATGAAGGGGGATGCTTGGTCCTCTTGTTGCTGGGGGTGTTTCTGTGCCTTGGTATAGGAAGGGATGAAGGGGGACGCTTCCTTTGAAGTGGTTCTGTGCCCGTCTGCAGCCAAGGGAACCCCGTGCATCCTCCCAAAGCACAGTCCCTTCCTCTCCCTCGCTGCAGGCTCTTTGGAGGCTTGATCCTGGATGTGAAGCGCAAAGCCCCGTGGTTCTGGAGCGACTTTCGGGACGGTGTGAGCCTGCAGTGCCTGGCATCCTTCCTCTTCCTCTACTGTGCCTGCATGTCCCCCGTCATCACCTTCGGGGGACTGCTGGGGGAGGCCACCAAAGGCCACATAGTGAGCATCCCTCTCCTCGGTGGCCCTGGGACAAGTCCTTGCTGCAGGGGATTTGCTTCGTGCTGGGCTTTGCCTGTGTCTGATGCGTTGGCTCCTCACCCCCCTGCACAGAGCGCCATGGAGTCGCTGCTGGGCGCATCCATGACCGGTGTGGTGTATTCCCTCTTTGCTGGCCAACCTCTCACCATCCTCGGCAGCACCGGCCCCGTCCTTGTGTTCGAGAAGATCCTCTACAAGTTCTGCAGGTTTGGGTTGGCTTCTGTGACGCGGGCATTGCCCTAGTGCATGGTAGTGCAGGAGCCCTCAGTGCATGAAGGATGAATGGGGCCGTTTGGGGTTCTTAGGGTTGAAGTGAAGCAGAAGGAGAGACCCTAAGGATGGGGGTGCCCAAGGTGCTGGGATGCGCTGGGTTTGGATGAGTCTGATGAAAACACAGGAGCCCATCATGGGAAATGGGTGTTCTCTGTGCCAGTCCTTGGGTTGTGATGCCTGAGCACCCTTCTGGCCATTCAGCTTCCTTCCTAAGCCCCAGCTTGCTGGCAGGAGGTGACTGGGTGCCAAAGCAGCCCCTTCCTGTGTTAGGGTGACGTGGGAGAGGTGTTACCACCTCCATTAGCCTTCTTGTTAACACAAGAACTGTTAATGGCCATTAAAGACCTGGCCAAGGTGCTTTCCCCAAGGGAAGAGCCCAGCTCAGAGCCTTGTGCTGGCCTCTCCATCCTTGGCTTGCCTTGGCCCTTTCCACCCTTGGTCCTCCTTTGCTCCCCAGGGAGCACGCGCTCTCCTACCTGTCCCTGCGGGCCTGCATCGGGCTCTGGACCGCCTTCTTGTGCGTCGTGCTGGTGGCCACGGACGCCAGCTCCCTGGTGTGCTACATCACCCGCTTCACCGAGGAGGCCTTCGCCTCCCTCATCTGCATCATCTTCATCTATGAGGCGCTCGAGAAGCTCAGCCACCTGCGCGAGACCTACCCCGTGCACATGCACAGCAAGCTCGACCTCCTCACCATCTACTAGTGGGTTCCTTCCCTCCCGCTCGGGGCTGCGCCTCCATCGCCTTTCCCTTACCAATGGGTTGGATTCTGTCCCCCCCAGCTGTAAGTGCGAGCCCCCAGCCCATCCCAGCAATGAAACCCGACGCTTCTGGGACACCAACGGGATCAACGTGTCCAGCATCACCTGGGAGAACCTCACGGTGACTGTAAGTGCCCTGTGCCGCAGCGAGGTCCAGGAGCATCCCTGTGGTACCCAACTCAGAGCCCTTTGGGTGATGGTGGGCTTCAGCCTGTGCTGGTGCTGCTCTGCTTCGATGGGATGTGTGGATGTCACCCGCTTGGTCCAGGGAAGGGGGGTCCCCCTTGTCCAGCCCAGCCCTCCTCAGCCTGCTTGCAGGATGATGCTTCTGACCAGGAGCAAGGTCTAGGGGGTGGTTTGGGGGCTGCAGCAGTCACAGGGCTTGAGTTCATGCTCAAAGGTGGGACCTGGCTTCCTCAATTGGGTCCTAGGAGCTCCAGACCTTGCCTTCCCATTCCCTGCAGGCACATGCAGGAACTGGAGCATCTGAGCCACCTCAGATGGCTGTTATGGACATCTCCATCCCCCTGTGGCCAGCCCCGCATTGGGAAGGGATGGGTTGTCCCTGTTGTCACCATGGTTGTTTTGGCCTCAATGCCTCGTTCCCTCCTTATCCCCAAGAGTTCCCAGGTTCCCTTCCCCTCTGTTGTCTCCCCAGCCACAGCTTCCTTCCATTCACACAGAGGACGTGCCATAGGTCTTGTGTTACGGTGTCCCACCAGAGCCCACCCCTGCTCTCCTCTGCCCAATGTCCCACTCGTTCGGCTGCTGCCCCTTAAACCCCATCCTCCAGCAGCCACAGCCACAAGGTCCCGGATCTCAGCCCGAGATCCCCAGAGCTCCCTGGTTCTCCCTGATCCACGAGCCCTGCCCTTGTGTCCCCGTGCTCTGTCCCCCAGGAATGTCGCCGTGCGCACGGGGAGTTCCGAGGACCCGCATGCGGGCGCAACGGCCCCTACGCTCCTAACGTCCTCTTCTGGTGCTGCATCCTCTTCTTCTCCACCTTCCTCCTGTCCGGCTTGCTGAAGAAGTTTAAAACCAGCCGTTACTTCCCAACCAGAGTAGGTGGAAAATGGGGTCCAGCAGCAGCCCCCACTTTGACCGAGGTGTCCATCAGCGTGGATGCTCCTCGCTCCTCCCCATGAGCAGCATCTCCCACCTCCCTGCCTGCCTCGTGACCTGCCCTGGGCTGGTTCTCTGTGTCTTTGTGCTGCTGGTTGGGGTTTTCCCTTGGGAACTCAGGCTTTCCCTGGTTTCCACCCTCTCTGCTCAATGTTGGTTCCAATGTGGAGCTGCCATAGGAAAAGACGCTGTTTCTTCCTTTTGAGGTCCAAATGATGCCTCAGTGCCTTACCCCCTATTAGCTGTGAGCGTGGCATAGGGGCAGACATCAGCCTCGTTAGCTTGCAATAGAGCTTTTAAGGCTTGCATTGACTCAACCCTTTCCCACCTCATTCAAGCTCTGTTATCACCTTGCACCAGGTCTCAAAGGGACAACCCCAGCACCAGAACCTCACCAAGGGATTTGCCTGCCCGGTGCAGAGTGGGGGGGCTTTGTTAACCAGGCTTGACACCAATGATGCCCCCAGACCCACTCCTTCCACCTCCTGTTAGGGCCCTGCTTGCCAGCCCCCCTTAGCTCTGGTTTCTCGCCCCAGGTCCGCTCCACAGTGAGTGACTTCGCCGTCTTCCTCGCCATCGTCACCATGGTGCTCATTGACTTCATGGTTGGGATCCCATCGCCGAAGCTCCACGTCCCCCATATGTTCAAGGTACTGGAGGGGTCTGAGCAGGTTCCAGCCCCTGGGGGTGCCACCACAAGGTGATGCTGGGGCAGGAGATGATGCTGGTGCGTGACCAGGTCCTTTCCCAGCTCCAAGGGCGCTGTTGCCTCCTGGAAACAAGAGGCCCTAAATGAGACACCTCCAACAGAAGGGTCTATGGGTGCTGGCAGTGGCTGTGCTGAGCCCTATGGAGGGGCTGAACCCAGGGTGGGGAGCGCATTGGCACGGGTTGGAGGCAGTGAAGGTGCTGGGCTGGGGCAGGGTGCTGAGGCCGGTGCTCCGTTGCAGCCCACCAGGGATGACCGCGGGTGGCTCATCAGCCCCATAGGACCCAACCCGTGGTGGACGGTGCTGGCCGCGCTCATCCCAGCTCTGCTCTGCACCATCCTCATCTTCATGGACCAGCAGATCACTGCCGTGATCGTCAACAGGAAGGAGCACAGGCTGAAGGTCAGGGGCTGCTCGAGGTGACCCCGTCCCCAACCCTCCTGTCCCAAGGGCTTTGTGAAGGGGTTGCTCTGGGGGAACGGCTGCCTATGGGGCAGGAGGCTCTCCTGCATTGATGGTGACACAGGAGGATGAGGGATCTTTGGGATCAGAGCCATTGCAAGCAGGGCAATGCTCTCCTGCATTGATGGTGACACAGGAGGATGAGGGATCTTTGGGATCAGAGCCATTGCAAGCAGGGCAATGCTCTCCTGCATTGATGGTGACACAGGAGGGTGAGGGATCTTTGGGATCAGAGCCATTGCAAGCAGGGCAGGATGCTCTCCTGCATTGATGGTGACACAGGAGGATGAGGGATCTTTGGGATCAGAGCCATTGCAAGCAGGGCTTGAGCTCCTGTCTGATGCATGCACAGAGACTGGAGACATCCCTGTTCCCAGCTCTAGTTTTAGTGTTAAGAAGTCAACTTGAGCTCAAGTAGGGTTTGGGCCCCGCTCGTGGCGTGTCCTTGCTCTGGGATGCTCTGTGTTGCTTTGCTCCCTGCAGAAAGGATGCGGGTACCACTTGGACCTCTTCATGGTGGCCGTGATGCTGGGGGTGTGCTCCGTGATGGGGCTGCCCTGGTTCGTGGCTGCCACCGTCCTGTCCATCACGCACGTGAACAGCCTCAAGGTGGAGTCCGACTGCTCAGCACCAGGGGAGCAGCCCAAGTTCCTGGGCATCCGCGAGCAGAGGGTCACGGGCTTGATGATCTTTGTGCTCATGGGCTGCTCCGTCTTCTTCACGGCTGCCTTGAAGGTAAGAGGGCGACCAGAGCAGCCCCGACCGTGGGCCTCTGGGGGTTATTCAAGCATAGCCCCCGAGGAGCAGTCATGGGATGCAGGAGGATGATGCTGTGACCCCAAACCTTGGTGCCTGCCCATTTCGGGCACCTTCAGGCCCCACTGTGCTGTGCTCAAGGACACTGAATGAACCTAGAAGCTCACCCTTGTTTAGGGCTGTACCCAGAGCAGTAAATCTGCTCCTTTTAGAGAGGACAGCACTCACCTGGCTGCAGTTTGCTCCCCGAATGCCTCAGCACAGCCGTTCCCAGGAGCCGAACACACCGACATCAGCCCCATGGGCTTCCCTGCACATCAGGGGATCATAGAAGAGGTCAGGTGGGAAAGGGCCTTATGATCTCTGGTTCCAACTAGATCTTAGGCTCAAGGAGACCCTCATCTTTAGGCTCAAGGGATACCCATCATCTTCAGGCTCAAAGGAGACCCATCATCTTTGGGCTCAAGGGATACCCAGCATCTTTAGGCTCAAAGGAGGCCCTCATCTTTAGGCTCAAAGGAGACCCTCATCTTTAGGCTCAAGGGATACCCATCATCTTTGGGCTTAATGGATACCCATCATCTTTAGGCTCAAAGGAGACCCTCATCTTTAGGCTCAAAGGAGACCCTCATCTTTAAGCTCAAAGGAGACCCTCATCTTCAGGCTCAAAGGAGACCCTCATCTTTAGGCTCAAAGGAGACCCTCATCTTCAGGCTCAAAGGAGACCCTCATCTTTAGGCTCAAAGGAGACCCTCACCTTTAGGCTCAAAGGAGACCCTCATCTTTACACTCAAAGGAGACCCTCATCTTTAGACTCAAAGGAGACCCTCATCTTCAGGCTCAAAGGAGACCCTCACCTTTAGGCTCAAAGGAGACCCTCACCTTTAGGCTCAAAGGAGACCCTCATCTTTACACTCAAAGGAGACCCTCATCTTTAGGCTCAAAGGAGACCCTCACCTTTAGGCTCAAAGGAGACCCTCATCTTTACACTCAAAGGAGACCCTCACCTTTAGGCTCAAAGGAGACCCTCATCTTTACACTCAAAGGAGACCCTCATCTTTAGGCTCAAAGGATATCCATCATCTTCAGGCTCAAAGGAGACCCTCATCTTTAGGCTCAAAGGAGACCCTCATCTTCAGGCTCAAAGGAGACCCTCATCTTCAGGCTCAAAGGAGACCCTCATCTTCAGGCTCAAAGGAGACCCTCATCTTCAGGCTCAAAGGAGACCCTCATCTTTAGACTCAAAGGATATCCATCATCTTCAGGCTCAAAGGAGACCCTCATCTTCAGGCTCAAAGGAGACCCTCATCTTTAGGCTCAAAGGAGACCCTCATCTTCAGGCTCAAAGGAGACCCTCATCTTCAGGCTCAAAGGAGATCCTCATCTTCAGGCTCAAAGGAGACCCTCATCTTCAGGCTCAAAGGAGATCCTCATCTTCAGGCTCAAAGGAGACCCTCATCTTTAGGCTCAAAGGAGACCCTCATCTTTAGGCTCAAAGGAGACCCTCATCTTTAGGCTCAAAGGAGACCCTCATCTTCAGGCTCAAAGGAGACCCTCATCTTCAGGCTCAAAGGAGACCCTCATCTTCAGGCTCAAAGGAGACCCTCATCTTTAGGCTCAAAGGAGACCCTCATCTTTAGGCTCAAAGGAGACCCTCATCTTCAGGCTCAAAGGAGACCCTCATCTTTAGGCTCAAAGGAGACCCTCATCTTTAGGCTCAAAGGAGACCCTCATCTTTAGGCTCAAAGGAGACCCATCATCTTTAGGCTCAAAAACCACCACCAAAGGAGACCCTCATCTTTAGGCTCAAAGGAGACCCTCATCTTTAGGCTCAAAGGAGACCCTCATCTTCAGGCTCAAAGGAGACCCTCATCTTTAGGCTCAAAGGAGACCCTCATCTTTACGCTCAAAGGAGACCCTCATCTTTAGGCTCAAAGGAGACCCTCATCTTTAGGCTCAAAGGAGACCCTCATCTTTACGCTCAAAGGAGACCCTCATCTTTAGGCTCAAAGGAGACCCTCATCTTTAGGCTCAAAGGAGACCCTCATCTTTACGCTCAAAGGAGACCCTCATCTTTAGGCTCAAAGGAGACCCTCATCTTCAGGCTCAAAGGAGACCCTCATCTTTAGGCTCAAAGGAGACCCATCATCTTTAGGCTCAAAGGAGACCCTCATCTTTAGGCTCAAAGGAGACCCTCATCTTTACGCTCAAAGGAGACCCTCATCTTTAGGCTCAAAGGAGACCCTCATCTTTAGGCTCAAAGGAGACCCTCATCTTTAGGCTCAAAGGAGACCCTCATCTTTAGGCTCAAAGGAGACACCTTATGTTTAGGCTCAAAGGAGACACCTCGTGTTTAGGCTCAAAGGAGACCCATTGCTTTTTGCCACAAGAACACAAGGAAATGTTTCTCTTTAGATGAAATCCCCCTTTTTCCTCCAGCCCTGCTGCAAACCAGGATTACTTGGATGCAACCAGACCCCTAAAGCAGAGCATCAGCTCCTCGCACCCTCCAAATCACTGCTGCTTAAAACCCCTCTTGAAGCCAATGGAACCTGGGGGGCTGGAAGCGGTTTTAGGCAGCACCTATAGGACAGGGAGCCCCCTGACCATGCCCTTTAACCCAATCCATCACTGCTTTGTCCTCTGCAGTTCATCCCAATGCCTGTGCTTTACGGTGTCTTCCTCTACATGGGGGTGTCGTCGCTCAGAGGAATTCAGGTACGGAACTGCAGCGCTTCTGCCCTTGGGAGCTCGGCTCCATGGAGGTGGCACAGGGAAAACCCTGGCCAGGCAGGACACGAGGGTGTTTTGTACTGGGGGAGATGGGGGATACCCATGGGGCTGGGAGGAGCAGGCGGGGTGGGGCTGATCCAGGGATTGGGGCAGCGTTTTGGGGATGTGGAAATGGGGGAGTCACAGAATGAGGGAATCAACCAGGGTGGAAAAGAGCTTCAGCATCACCCAGTCCACCCGTTCCCAGCAGTGCCAAGGCCACCCCTAACCCATGGCACTGAGGCCTCGTCTCCATGGGTGCCTGCAGCCCTGCCCTGGGCAGCCTGTTCCAATGCTGAGCACCCTCTGGGGCAGGAATTGTTCCTCAGCTCCATCTAACCCTGCCCTGGTGCAGCTTGAGGCCGGTTCCTCTTGTCCCATCCCTTGCTCCTTGGGAGCAGAGCCCAGCCCCTCCTGGCTCCATCCTCCTCTCAGGCACTTGGAGGCAGCCATCAGGTCCCCCCTGAGCCTTCTCTTCTCCATCTGAACCCCCAGGTCCCTCAGGTCCCCATCACCCCTGTGCTCCAGGCCCTGCTCCAGCCCCATTGCCCCTCAGTGTCTCTCTTGCAGTGATGGGCACTGCCCGTTGTCAATGCAGAGGGACTGCGATTCCCATTGGGAATCCTTGCTGAGGGGCTCAGGTCTCACGGTCAAACCAGGCTATGGATGGGCAAATGGGAGCTGGATGGATCCAGGGTTACCCCTTGCAAGCAGGATGCTGAAGGCTCCCTCCACATCCCCGCATCCCATGGGGGTGCCTCCTCCCTTGTCCCGTGCAGTTCTTTGACCGCTTGAAGCTGTTCTGGATGCCGGCCAAGCACCAGCCGGATTTCATCTACCTGCGCCACGTGCCCTTGCGGAAGGTTCACTTCTTCACCCTCATCCAGCTCCTCTGCCTCGTCCTGCTCTGGGCCATCAAAGCATCCCGAGCTGCCATCATCTTCCCCATGATGGTGAGAGCCGGGGCCGCCCGCGGCGGGGGGCGCAGCGTCACCGGCGGCCTCACCGCGTGTCCCCACCGCGCAGGTCCTGGCGCTGGTCTTCGTGCGGAAGGTGATGGATCTGTGCTTCTCCAAGCGCGAGCTCAGCTTCCTCGATGACCTCGTGCCCGAGAGCAGGAAGAAGAGGTTGGACGATGCCAAAAACGAAGCCAAAGAAGAGGAGGTAACGGCGGCTGCGAGCCGGGCAGCACCGTCCCAGCTTGGCTTTCACTGCGGGGTTAATGCATCCCTAGAGCATCATGGAAGGGGTTGGAAAGGAGCTGGAGCTCATCCAGTTCCAACCCCTGCCATGGGCAGGGACACCTCGCACTAAACCAGGGTACCCAAGGCTCATCCAGCCTGGCCTTGAACACTGCCAGGGATGGAGCATCCACAACCTCCCTGGGCACCCATTCCAGTGCCTCACTGCCCTCACAGGAAAGGATCCCCTCCTTAGATCCAATCTAAACTCCCCCTGTTCCAGTTTGAACCCCATATATATATATATATATATATAGCCTGGATCCCCCATTGTAGCCAGTTCTGTAGCACTTCAACAGGGCAATATCCCTCACAATGGGGTCCGAACCCTATATATATATAGCCTGGATCCCCCATTGTAGCCTGTTCTGTAGCACTTCAACAGGGCGATATCCCTCACAATGGGGTCCGAACCCTATATATATATATATATAACCTGGATCCCCCATTGTAGCCTGTTCTGTAGCACTTCAACAGGGCGACATCCCTCACAATGGGGTCCGAACTATATATATATATATAACCTGGATCCCCCATTGTAGCCTGCTCTGTAGCACTTCAACAGGGCGATATCCCTCACAATGGGGTCCGAACCCTATATATATATATATAACCTGGATCCCCCATTGTAGCCTGTTCTGTAGCACTTCAACAGGGCGATATCCCTCACAATGGGGTCGAACCCTATATATATATATATATATAACCTGGATCCCCCATTGTAGCCTGTTCTGTAGCACTTCAACAGGGCGATATCCCTCACAATGGGGTCCGAACCCTATATATATATATATATATATATAACCTGGATCCCCCATTGTAGCCTGTTCTGTAGCACTTCAACAGGGCGATATCCCTCACAATGGGGTCCGAACCCTATATATATATATATATATATATAACCTGGATCCCCCATTGTAGCCTGTTCTGTAGCACTTCAACAGGGCGATATCCCTCACAATGGGGTCCGAACCCTATATATATATATATAACCTGGATTCCCCATTGTAGCCTGTTCTGTAGCACTTCAACAGGGCGACATCCCTCTCAATGGGGTCCTGCTGACCCCACACCGGTTATCACCATAGGCAGCCTTGCTCATGACGGTGTTTTTGTCACCCCCACAGCCCCATTTCCCCAGTATGGGAGACCCTTCCCCTGCTGCCCTCGCTGCTCCCAATGGGATCACTGGGGTCGGGTGCAGCAGAGACCTGGATTTGCCCCTTGCATCATAGGAATCCCGTAAGATGATGGAAGCCGCTGCTGCGGGCTCGGTCCAGCTGCGCCTGCTGGCCAAGGGCAGCCAAGCGGGGGTCCCAAAGGGAAGCACTGAGAGGTAAAGCCCCAAGGGATGGGGGACTCGTTCCCAGTGTTAACTGGAAGGGGTTTGGGGCCGGGCTCCCTGCTTGCATCTTCCTTGAGCATCCCTCAATGGGGGGGGGTATGGGTATGGGTATGGGTATGGGCATGGGTATGGGTATGGGCATGGGTATGGGTATGGGCATGGGTATGGGTATGGGTATGGGCATGGCTATGGGTATGGGCATGGGTATGGGTATGGGTATGGGTATGGGCATGGGTATGGGTATGGGCATGGGTATGGGTATGGGTATGGGCATGGGTATGGGTATGGGCATGGGTATGGGTATGGGTATGGGTATGGGCATGGGTATGGGTATGGGTATGGGCATGGGTATGGGTATGGGTATGGGTATGGGTATGGGTATGGGTATGGGTATGGTCATGGGTATGGGCATGGCTATGGGTATGGGTATGGGTATGGGTATGGGCATGGGTATGGGCATGGGTATGGGTATGGGCATG
>NW_026901476.1:0-11318 GCF_033783945.1 Neopsephotus bourkii
ATGGCACCCTTTGGGGGTGGCTTGTCTTGGGGCTTCCTGAAAGGCAGAACAAGGAAGGAACGTACGGAAGAGCACAGGGAAGGTGGCTGAGTGAGGGTGAGGAGCTGGGTGCCAGGGAGGAAGGCTGGCTTGGGGTACTCAGCGCAGAGTCTTGTGGGAGCAGTGGGAAGGTATCTCCTGGTAGCTCTTGATGAGGAGGGCAGGGATTTTCTGCCGGATGAACACGTCCTTGTAGCAACAATTGCTATAGGGGCTGCAGACTGAGAGGAGGCAAAAGGGATTGGTGCTTTCCCACCCCTGGCACAAGGGATGTGGGGGTACCCCTGAGACTCTCTTGCTCCCTTCTGCTACAAGGGGTCCCCTCTCACATCCCTGGCAGTGCTGCTTTGCTGCAGGGTAGGAACCCCCTGTTTCCCTGCCCACGGAGGGCTTACTACTGATCTCCCCAGCCTGGGTGCCAGGTCTGACGCTAACTCTGAATCTCTGCTCTGATCAGGGGAGCAGGGTGAGAAAGGCTGTTTGTGCCAAAATTGGGACTAAGCTGGGAGCTTTCTCCTGGCAGTGGTCTTCTGCCAGCAACAGCAGCAGAGCCTGGGGGTGTCCATCCACAGAGCAGCTCCTCAGCTCTTCAACACGGCGATGCTGCAAAGCAATTCCCTGCCTGGAGCTTGCTGCCTCCTTGGGATTGCCACTGGGGCTCTGGCCATTCAGCTTTGTGCCTCAGCCTGGCTCATGCCTGGTGGGGGATCCTTGCAGCAGTGGCAGTGTTGGTGCTGTGGCGTTTGGGGCACCCAAATGGAATCTGAAAGTTGCACTTCCACGGCCAGCGTTTCCCTTTCTGCGGTTTCCTTCTCCAGCTCAGCAAATCGGGGTGCTCTGACATAATTTCCCTGGTATCATGGACTCATTTTCTTTCCTTGAAAGCCTGTGCGGGCCACGTGGCCGGGGAGGAAAGGAGGGCATGGCCACAGGGCTGAGCCTTGTGCAGAGCCCTGCAGAGCCCAGCTCCAGCCCTGCTTCAGATGCCTCAGCTCCGCAGCACCATGAAGTTCTCTGCAGCCGCTCTGGTCGCTCTCCTCCTCGTGGCTGCCTGCTCCCCATCTGAGGCCCATCTCAGTGAGTCCAGCATTGCTGCACCCTCCCTGGGGCGCACTGTGCCATTGCTCCATAGGAGCTGCTGGGGCAGAGCGTGAGCTCCATCCCCATCAGGAGGGGGAGAGCTGGGAGCAGGAGGTCAACGCTGGGACCCAGGGAATAGCACACAAGAGGGGACATGGGAGACGGCAAATCCTCCGGGAACCCCTGTGTCTGGGGTCTCCCCAGGGCTCTCTGTCTCTGCCCTCACAGATGGTGTCCCCACCACGTGCTGCTTCACTTACCAGCAACGCCCCATCCCACGGCACCTCATCACCCCTGCTTATATCACCAGCAGCAGCTGCAGCCAGCCAAGAGTGATGGGAGTAGCTCTGGGGGCTAAGAGGGCAATGTCCACATCCCTCTGCCCCAGCCATGGCTGGGGAACTATCGCAGGCACCCCCGCTGCCCCGGCCGAGCACTCTAACGTGGGACTTGTCCTGGCAGCATGATCATCACCAAGAAGGAGCTGTGCACAGATCCCAGGGGTCCTGGCTGCAGGCACATCTGCAGCGCTTCCAGAGCCTGAAGAACTGACCCTTCCCCTTTGCCACCCGTCATGCCCCTGGTGCTTCCCCAGCCCCGAGTACACAAGAGACCACTTGGACTGCAGCCTTCTTCAGTGGGAAAGCTTTCTATTTAACTTAATTAAACAAAGTACTTTTTGCTAAAAAGAGGGGGGAAAAAACACCAAATAAAATAAATTATATCAAAAGTAATAATTTAAACTGAAAATTATTTAAACCATATCAATTTACTTGCTAATGAACAGTCAGGAGTTTCAATGCCTGAATAAAGTATTTGTGTTATCAACTCCTTTGTGTGCTCTGAGGTCCCCGCTGGAGCCCCGATGGGAGAGACAAGACCCATGGTGACACCCATGCTCTCCACGCATCCTAGGGTCACTGCTCTCTCTGGAACAGAGCATCCTCAGCCCCACAGCATCCCCCATGGTGCCTCCCCCTCCGGAACCTGGGTTCAGCTCCAGTGCCACCAGCATCTCCACTGGGTGCCCAGTGCCAGCTCCTATTTGGGAAGCAGCCCGGCATCCCCTGTGATGCCAGGAGGAGGTTGGGGACAAAGCAGCGGCTCTTGCCCTGCAGCGCTCAGGCGCAACCAGCAAACCCACGTCTGTGAAGCTCCAAGTTTTATTAGAGAGAACCCGCACATCTCTAGGGTAGGGTCTGGGAGGGCAGGTTGGTGTCGGGGTGCCGACGGCGAGGAGAAGCCAGACACAACAACCCAATATGAGCGATAAACAAGCTTCTATTTTATTCGTGTTGTACATGCTTCTATCCTCGTAGCGTTAATTATGCCTCCCTGTTTACAAGGGTCTTCAACCGCAGCTCCGCCCCTAGGGACTTTCCCCAGAGGTCAAGGACAGTGTGCCCTTCAGCTTAAGTCATGTACATGTGAGGCCTACACTTTGCTTTGCTGGCACAAGGCCTCCAAGGATCCATGGCCTTGCTCCTGGAGCCATTCTGCAACAATTCCCCCTTTTTTCTTTCGTGCGAGCAAAACATTGTTGGTCATTCTGCTCACTTGTTTCATTAAACAACCATAAACAAGTTTAACAATTATAACGATTAAAATAATAACGATACATAAGCGCAATCCTTCAAGTAACAGTATTTTAAGCCAACCTGTAATGCCCCATGAGGACAACCCTTTAGTTATCCCCAGGTCATTACTCACTTGCAATTGCTGGCTAAGCTGAGTCAGGGCTTTCAGCTGGGCGTGTATCTAATTAGAATGATCAGAAAGATTCATGCAACACATTCCATCAAATTCTTCACATCCATGTTCTTGTGCTAACAACAAAAAGTCTATAGCGGCTCTGTTTTGCAGTGTTGCATGTCTTACAGAGTCAACATCAAACAACAAGTCAGAAATTGCCTTCGATGTAGCATTTGTCTGCTTAGCAAGCCAGCAACCTAGCCTGTTTAACTGAGCCAAGGCCCCGGCCGAGGCCACACCTGGCGCGAAAAAAGAAGCTGCTATAATTGCGTCAGGGAACCAATATTTTACATCAGCTCTACAATCAACAGTAAAACTGTGTACAAAGCATTTCAAGCGCCTTAAATGGTGCTGTCAAACATATTAAGAATCACTGAGGTGTTGGGGGTCAACAATGTCAGCCTTCCAATGGAGCAAGGTCCCTGTTGTGGCGGGCCGTAGGCCGGCTGTGGGCCGCAGCTCCCAGCCGGTGATGTCGCAGTTGGTGCTGACCACTGGGCGGAGGCTTGAACGGGGGCTGCAATTGTTGTCTGCGTGCGGCGGCCATTTGCGCTCCTCTGTCCGTTTCCCAAACGGCTGCAGGCTTCTGTGCTGTGGTTGTATAATTAGAGCATCACACAGCCCTTCTGCAGTTCTGTTTCATAAGTCCTTCCCTTTGCTTGTCTCGCACAAGGCCTCCAAGGATCCATGGCCTTACTCCTGGAGCCCTTCTGCAACGTCGGGGCGTCCTGCCGGGATCCCAGCCTCTTCGTCCCCAGGTGAGGTGTCAGGAGCTGGGACACTGTGTGAGGGTCCCTGTGCCAGTGGGTCCAGCACCTGGCCTGGCAGCAAGGCGGGCACTGCAAGGGGCAGGGGAATGATGAGCACAGCTAGCCTGTGCCACGCTCGCTCCCTCCCTCCCTCCATCACAGCCCTGAGCCTGTCCCCATGTCCCAAGTAGCAGTGGTGGCCACATGGCTCTTGGGATCTTGTGTCCCGCCCCCCAACTTGCAGGCCTCACCAGTGCCCGTGTCGCTGCAGTCACAGCATTCCCAGGAATCCACCTCCTCTCCCAGGTTGGAGCAGCGCCGGTGGGTCCCTCTGGAGCCACAGGAGTGGCAGAGCAACAGTCGCCAGGGCTGGGGGGCAATGGGACCCATTGCAACCAAAGGCCCCCTGAGATGGATGGGGGTTGCCAGCCTGGTACCTCCATCGCCACCCGAAGGGGGCGACCTCAGGGACCACCAGCACTCACCCATTCTCCTCTGCCTCCTCCCGTCCCGCGGGGCACAGGCACTGGCTGGTGTCGCAGGATCTGTGCCGCTCATAAAGGCTGGCAAAGGCTCCATTCTCCTCCCAGGCAGCATCCCTGTGGGACCAGAGGAGCGCTCAGGCCTGGGGATGTGGGGAGGCAGGAGGGGATCGGCCAGAGCAACGCAGAGGGGAAGGAGGCATGGGGAGGGCACCGACCTGTCTGGGATTTTGATGCCCAGGCGGAACATCTCTTTTTGGAAAGTGTCCTTGTCATTGCAGAGAGGGCAGCGGAAGTAGTGCAGGGCAGAGCGCAGCGCCTGGCCCTGGGACAGACACAGCATCAGCACCAGCGGTGGTGGGGTCCCATTCACCCTCCCCAGGAGCTTGGTGATGGGGTGACCAGGGTCCATGACGTCGTGGTACTGGAGGTGCTTGCTGCTGCCTACCTGAATACAGTGGCGGTGGAACCAGGCGCTGGTGCAGGTGGGACAGACCAGGGTGTCATAGCACGGCCGCTCCGCCACCACCTCCTGGCAGATGAGGCACAGGCTCTGCTCCTGCTGCACCGCCCGCACCCGCTGCAGCGGCCGGTGCTTCCAGCAGAAGGACCTGCGGACAGAGGTGATGATTCAGCCCCAGCTCTCGGCCATCCCGGCCCTGGCTCTGGTACCCCAGGGCGGTGACACTCACTTGTACTCCCCAGAGAACTGGGAGATGCAGCCCCGCTCGCTGCCGCAGGGGTCGTGGAAGGTGCGGGGACAGCGCCGGGCTCTGCAGGTGACCGAGGCGCCCGGCTGGCGGCATATGCAGCACCTCTGGGGATGACAGGAGGTGAATGGTGTCAGTGCCACATAGAACCATAGAGCCATGGAATCAACCAGGTTGGGAAAGACCTTCAAGCTCATCCAGTCCAACCGTTCCCCAGCACTGCCAAGGCCACCACTAAGCCATGGCACTGAGGGCCTCACCTACATGGGGTGTGAACACTTGCAGGGACGGTGACTGCAGCACTGCCCTGGGCAGCCTGTTCCAATGCCTGAGCACCCTCTGGGGAAGGAATTGTTCCTCAGCTCCATCTAAACCTGCCCTGGTGCAGCTTGAGGCCGGTTCCTCTTGTCCCATCCCTTGTTTCTTGGGAGCAGATACCGCTCCCTCCTGTCAGGCAGTTGTAGAGAGCTCTAAGGTCCCCCCTGAGAAATTCTCTTCTCCAGACTAGCGCCCTGCCCCCCCCCCAGGTCCCTCAGCCATTCCCCATCAGGCTTGTGCTCCAGGCCCTGCACCAGCTCCGTTGCCTGTGGGGAGCGAAGGCGAAAAGATTGGCATGAAAAAGAGTTTGGGAATGAGCTCCGAAGCCTTGGTGCTTTGACAAGCCCTGCGGCAATGAGCTGGGGCCTTGAAGGCCAGACAATGTGGGGGCTGTGAGAGGGTCTGCAACGCCGTGATTGGACTATTTACCTGGAGAGTTTCACCGTGGCCAATGAGATTGAACGTTGTATGCATGTGCAGGTTGGGAAAGGACCCACCAAGGGGATAAAAAAGGCTTGGTGGGAATAAAGGAGGATTTGAGGCTCTGCATCAACTTGAGTCCCTGTCGTGAAACTCCACAATTGCCCTTCTCTGGAGCCATGCCCCTGGGGATTCCTGTTTGCCCTCATCCAGCACAACCCCACCACGTTCCAGTGACACCGGACCACTGATAAATCCACTTTGTCTCTCCCAGTCCCAATTTCCAGAAAAGAGGACTTTTTGGATCAAGGGGCATCTGGGCAGTTGCTTGCAGCCAGCTGCCAGAGCATCCCTGGGGGATTGCTGGGCTGTGCAGTGCTGGACATAGGGAATGGAGACCGTGATGCCCTCAGGCCTCACCTTCTGTGCCACCCGCTTCAGCTCCTCCTTGATGTCAGGGAAGAGGAAGCCGTAGAAGCCCTCTTCATCGGCCCCTCTCTGTTGCAGCCTGCCGGCGTGGTACTGCAAGAGGGGAGAAGAGGGTATGTGCCAGGGGCTGCTGGCGGTGCGGGGCCGTGGAGAGGGGGGTGTCAGGACCAGGCACTCACCAGGCAATTTTCATGCACGCAGAAACCACCCTGACGGCAAAGCTGTCCCACCACCTCGGGGTTGCAATCGGCCCGCCGGCAGAACCCGCACACTGCAGGGGGGGCAGCAGCATCACCCCCTGCACTGTGACGGGGTCCCAGTGTAATGCTGGGAGCGGGATGGGGGAGAGACGCAACCACCTTCCTATGGTGCTTGCGTCCACAGTCCCCTCTGGCAGGGTCCCAGCGGGATGCTGTGCACTCACCTTCCTCACCAGGGCCGTCCTGCTGCCTCTTGCACTGGGGAGGCGCACAGGAGGGCTCGTTCTCCTCTGGCAGCGCTGCTGGACACGGGGCCTTGCGGCGCCGTGATTTGCGCTTCATCACTGCAAGTGGCTGCAGCCAAGGAGGTGGCTGGGCCTGGCAATGTTGGTTTGCTCAAAGACCCTACTGATGTGGGGCTGCGGGGGGGCGCCCTTTAAGTGCAGGGTGATTGTGATGCGGCAGCGCACGAGGGCTCCGCCCGGGGCATCTGGAATGCGGGGAGAGGCACAGGGCTGCGATCCAGGGACAGATGGAGGGAGGGAGCGTGGTGTGGGCTGGCTCTGCTCATCGTCTCCCTGCCCCTCGCAGTGCCCACCTTGCAGCCAGCCCAGGCGCTGGACCCACCGGCACGGGACCCACCAGTACAGGGGGACGATGGCTTCCCTGGCCCTGCTGCCGCGCTATTGCTGATACAAACCAGGATGCCGTTGACCTTCTTGGCCATCTGGCCACAGACGTGGCTCAGCTTTAGCTGGCTTTTGACCACCACCCCAAGCCATTTCCACCAGCCTCTTTTCCCTGGTGCATGGAGTTGTTGTGACCCAAGTGCAGCATTAGCACTGAGCCTTGGTGAACCTCGCCTGGGCATGGGCTGCTTCATCTTGGAGGGGATCGGCCGTACCCCTTTTTGGTTTCCCTGCCCTTCCAGGCCTCCTGGACTATTCCTGGGTCCCCGTGGTGAGAACAAATGCTGATGTGACCCGTTTATCCCGCAGGATTTATCCAGTCTCACTCCAGCAGCAGATCCGCATGAGATCTTGTATTAAACCTATTGAGCAATGTACGGCTTATGGGGAAGGCAGCTTCACGCGGACGTGCGGGTTGACTGCTTCTGCCGCTGGTGCTGCTGGGACGAGTCCTGGACCACGCAGAACCTCTTTCCCATTCTGCAGCTCCACGCTGCGGGGGAGAGAAGGGCTGCGTTAGATGGGGGAATGCAGGGTGAGCCATGCCCTGGGGTGCCCTGCAGCATCCTTTCCCCACATCCCCCCAAAGGTCTGACTTTAAGCAATCTGGAGCCTTGGCTTCCTTCCCGCTTTTCTTGATGGCAGCTGAAATGGGGAGTTCTGGGGCTCTTTGGGCTAGAGCAGTGAGAAAGGAAGTGCATGGGAAGAGCCAGTGCAGTCCCCCCTTCATGGCACCCTTTGGGGGTGGCTTGTCTTGGGGCTTCCTGAAAGGCAGAACAAGGAAGGAACGTAGGGAAGAGCACAGGGAAGGTGGCTGAGTGAGGGTGAGGAGCTGGGTGCCAGGGAGGAAGGCTGGCTTGGGGTACTCAGCGCAGAGTCTTGTGGGAGCAGTGGGAAGGTATCTCCTGGTAGCTCTTGATGAGGAGGGCAGGGATTTTCTGCCGGATGAACACGTCCTTGTAGCAACAATTGCTATAGGGGCTGCAGACTGAGAGGAGGCAAAAGGCATTGGTGCTTTCCCACCCCTGGCACAAGGGATGTGGGGGTACCCCTGAGACTCTCTTGCTCCCTTCTGCTACAAGGGGTCCCCTCTCACATCCCTGGCAGTGCTGCTTTGCTGCAGGGTAGGAACCCCCTGTTTCCCTGCCCACGGAGGGCTTACTACTGATCTCCCCAGCCTGGGTGCCAGGTCTGACGCTAACTCTGAATCTCTGCTCTGATCAGGGGAGCAGGGTGAGAAAGGCTGTTTGTGCCAAAATTGGGACTAAGCTGGGAGCTTTCTCCTGGCAGTGGTCTTCTGCCAGCAACAGCAGCAGAGCCTGGGGGTGTCCATCCACAGAGCAGCTCCTCAGCTCTTCAACACGGCGATGCTGCAAAGCAATTCCCTGCCTGGAGCTTGCTGCCTCCTTGGGATTGCCACTGGGGCTCTGGCCATGGAGCTTTGTGCCTCAGCCTGGCTCATGCCTGGTGGGGGATCCTTGCAGCAGTGGCAGTGTTGGTGCTGTGGCGTTTGGGGCACCCAAATGGAATCTGAAAGTTGCACTTCCACGGCCAGCGCTTCCCTTTCTGCGGTTTCCTTCTCCAGCTCAGCAAATCGGGGTGCTCTGACATAATTTCCCTGGTATCATGGACTCATTTTCTTTCCTTGAAAGCCTGTGCGGGCCACGTGGCCGGGGAGGAAAGGAGGGCATGGCCACAGGGCTGAGCCTTGTGCAGAGCCCTGCAGAGCCCAGCTCCAGCCCTGCTTCAGATGCCTCAGCTCCGCAGCACCATGAAGTTCTCTGCAGCCGCTCTGGTCGCTCTCCTCCTCGTGGCTGCCCGCTCCCCATCTGAGGCCCATCTCGGTGAGTCCAGCATTGCTGCACCCTCCCTGGGGCGCACTGTGCCATTGCTCCATAGGAGCTGCTGGGGCAGAGCGTGAGCTCCATCCCCATCAGGAGGGGGAGAGCTGGGAGCAGGAGGTCAACGCTGGGACCCAGGGAATAGCACACAAGAGGGGACATGGGAGACGGCAAATCCTCCGGGAACCCCTGTGTCTGGGGTCTCCCCAGGGCTCTCTGTCTCTGCCCTCACAGATGGTGTCCCCACCACGTGCTGCTTCACTTACCAGCAACGCCCCATCCCACGGCACCTCATCACCCCTGCTTATATCACCAGCAGCAGCTGCAGCCAGCCAAGAGTGATGGGAGTAGCTCTGGGGGCTAAGAGGGCCATGTCCACATCCCTCTGCCCCAGCCATGGCTGGGGAACTATCGCAGGCACCCCCGCTGCCCCGGCCGAGCACTCTAACGTGGGACTTGTCCTGGCAGCATGATCATCACCAAGAAGGAGCTGTGCACAGATCCCAGGGGTCCTGGCTGCAGGCACATCTGCAGCGCTTCCAGAGCCTGAAGAACTGACCCTTCCCCTTGCCACCCGTCATGCCCCTGGTGCTTCCCCAGCCCCGAGTACACAAGAGACCACTTGGACTGCAGCCTTCTTCAGTGGGAAAGCTTTCTATTTAACTTAATTAAACAAAGTACTTTTTGCTAAAAAGAGGGGGAAAAAAACACCAAATAAAATAAATTATATCAAAAGTAATAATTTAAACTGAAAATTATTTAAACCATATCAATTTACTTGCTAATGAACAGTCAGGAGTTTCGATGCCTGAAGAAAGTATTTGTGTTATCAACTCCTTTGTGTGCTCTGAGGTCCCCGCTGGAGCCCCGATGGGAGAGACAAGACCCATGGTGACACCCGTGCTCTCCACGCATCCTAGGGTCACTGCTCTCTCTGGAACAGAGCATCCTCAGCCCCACAGCATCCCCCATGGTGCCTCCCCCTCCGGAACCTGGGTTCAGCTCCAGTGCCACCAGCATCTCCACTGGGTGCCCAGTGCCAGCTCCTATTTGGGAAGCAGCCCGGCATCCCCTGTGATGACAGGAGGAGGTTGGGGACAAAGCAGCGGCTCTTGCCCTGCAGCGCTCAGGCGCAACCAGCAAACCCACGTCTGTGAAGCTCCAAGTTTTATTAGAGAGAACCCGCACATCTCTAGGGTAGGGTCTGGGAGGGCAGGTTGGTGTCGGGGTGCCGACGGCGAGGAGAAGCCAGACACAACAACCCAATATGAGCGATAAACAAGCTTCTACTTTATTCGTGTTGTACATGGCTTCTATCCTCGTAGCGTTAATTATGCCTCCCTGTTTACAAGGGTCTTCAACCGCAGCTCCGCCCCTAGGGACTTTCCCCAGAGGTCAAGGACAGTGTGCCCTTCAGCTTAAGTCATGTACGTGTGAGGCCTACACTTTGCTTTGCTCGCACAAGGCCTCCAAGGATCCATGGCCTTGCTCCTGAAGCCATTCTGCAACAATTCCCCCTTTTTTCTTTCGTGCGAGCAAAACATTGTTGGTCATTCTGCTCACTTGTTTCATTAAACAACCATAAACAAGTTTAACAATTATAACGATTAAAATAATAACGCTACATAAGCGCAATCCTTCAAGTAACAGTATTTTAAGCCAACCTGTAATGCCCCATGAGGACAACCCTTTAGTTATCCCCAGGTCATTACTCACTTGCAATTGCTGGCTAAGCTGAGTCAGGGCTTTCAGCTGGGCGTGTATCTAATTAGAATGATCAGAAAGATTCATGCAACACATTCCATCAAATTCTTCACATCCATGTTCTTATGCTAACAACAAAAAGTCTATAGCGGCTCTGTTTTGCAGTGTTGCATGTCTTACAGAGTCAACATCAAACAACAAGTCAGAAATCGCCTTCGATGTAGCATTTGTCTGCTTAGCAAGCCAGCAACCTAGCCTGTTTAACTGAGCCAAGGCCCCGGCCGAGGCCACACCTGGCGCGAAAAAAGAAGCTGCTATAATTGCGTCAGGGAACCAATATTTTACATCAGATCTACAATCAACAGTAAAACTGTGTACAAAGCGTTTCAAGCGCCTTAAATGGTGCTGTCGAAACATATTAAGAATCATTGAGGTGTTGGGGGTCAACAATGTCAGCCTTCCAATGGAGCAAGGTCCCTGTTGTGGCGGGCCGTAGGCCGGCTGCGGGCCGCAGCTCCCAGCCGGTGATGTCGCAGTTGGTGCTGACCACTGGGCGGAGGCTTGAACGGGGGCTGCAATTGTTGTCTGCGTGCGGCGGCCATTTGCGCTCCTCTGTCCGTTTCCCAAACGGCTGCAGGCTTCTGTGCTGTGGTTGTATAATTAGAGCATCACACAGCCCTTCTGGAGTTCTGTTTCATAAGTCCTTCCCTTTGCTTGTCTCACAAGGCCTCCAAGGATCCATGGCCTTACTCCTGGAGCCCTTCTGCAACGTCGGGGCGTCCTGCTGGGATCCCAGCCTCTTCGTCCCCAGGTGAGGTGTCAGGAGCTGGGACACTGTGTGAGGGTCCCTGTGCCAGTGGGTCCAGCACCTGGCCTGGCAGCAAGGCGGGCACTGCAAGGGGCAG